>NC_134588.1:98294485-98554485 GCF_037038515.1 Microtus pennsylvanicus
GTTTTTCTCAGTGGAAATTTTAGAGATTCACGATGAACGGCCATCTTCTAATTTGAATCTAGTATTACTTTGTACCATTTGAAATATATGCACACCTATTACATTTTGACATACAGTCTCTTCAAGAAATGAATAGTACCACAATGTCAGGTGGCTGGTATATCCTTTCAGTTTTAGATGTTTAGTTGGTTTTGTTTTTTGTCATTTCTTCTTCTATTGCTGAGAGAAGAAAATGTTAAAATGTACCTATGTTAAGAAGCCAACATGGCCTTGTTCCCTGGAAGGCCAGCCACAGGCGGACTCCTGAGATTTAAGGCACCCTAACAATAATAAATTAAGAGTTTACTAAAAAAGTTTATAATAAAAACTACAAAAACCCTAAAAGTTTATAATAAGCATGCTAATTTTTTGCAGGGAAATATTTTTTTAGAACCATTAACATCTTCCCAGATAAGAAAATGAGGTTATAGGCATTTGCACATATCAATGAGTGCATAAGCCAGAGGGAAGTATTGGGTGCCCTGTTTCATTCCCTTGGGACAAGGCCTCTCACTGAATTTGGCACTAGGATGGCAGACAGCAAGCCCCAGTGATCTTTCTGCCCCATCCACACAATGCCAGGGTTATAGGTGTATAGCTAGGCATGTGTATATACATGTGTGTATGTGTAATTGCTCATAAGGAGACCAGGAGTTAACTTTGGGTATCTTTTACGGTTCTCCACCTTATTTTTGTCTTTCATTGAATCTGGAGCTCCCCATTTTGACTACAATGGCTGGGGAGGACCTGTCTCCTCACAGCAATGCTGGGATTAGGTATATACTACTATGCCCTACTTTTACATATATGTTGCAGATTTGGGAACTCAGGTCTTCATGCCTATAATGAATTTTCTCCCCATCCCACTGAGTTTTAAATAAGAAAAACAATTAGAACACACTGCCCCATAAATTTAATGATTGTTCCAAAGAATATAGTTCTACATACCTAACTATAGGTATTATATAATATTCTAAGTTGGTTTTTAATAGATGCTAATAAATACTTTTTTAAAAACTTAACTGTTCAATTTCTTAAAAAAAATTTTATTTAGCAAGGCAGTGGTAGCATATGCCTTTAATCGTAGCACTTGGGAGGCAGAGATAGGAGAATCTCTGTGAGTTCGAGGCCAGCCTGGTCTCCAAGAACTAAGTTTCAGGACAACCAGGGCTGTTGCACAGAGAAACCCTGTCTTGAAAAATAAAAACAAACAAATAAAAAGACTTATTTCATTGTACTTATGTGTGGATGTATTTGTCTCTGTATGAGAGTATGAGATTACCTATGGAGGCCAAAACAATGTTAGATCTCTCGAAGCTGAAATTATTGGTTTATGAGTGGCCCAAAATCCCACCTTCTGATCTCATGATTAGGTAGCAAGTGCTCTGAACTGTTGAGACCCTTCTGCATTCGTGCATGCGGTCATTTGTGCGCACACATGTGTGTTGTGTGTATATGTATGAGCATGTATGTATAGGTGTGCATGTCCGTGTGAAGTGTAATGGAAACTAAATGTAGGACTGTGAGTAGGGCCAGACAGCAAACACTTTACCACTGAGCTGTAGTCCCAAAATAGTGAACTTTCATCCATGTTTTTACCTGCAGCAAACTTCCCACGCAGCACAGACTCTAGCGTTATCTCATCTTCTCCGAGAGCTTCAACAGTCACTTCTGGGAAGTGCAGGAGATCACTCGTCACGTGAGCTGTTAAGTCTTGCATGCTTCCACTGTAAATAGTTTTTTAAAAATAAAATTAGTATATTTGTTCTACTGAACAGTACACTTCATTATTTCTTGTCAGATGGATGTGAGGGAAAGTGAGCCACATACAACAGTAAACAAAGTAAGGTAAGTGTGTACATATGGGTCTAACATAGTCCCGCTACGAAAATCTACTTCCGCCGGGCGGTGGTGGCGCACGCCTTTAATCCCAGCACTCGGGAGGCAGAGGCAGGCGGATCTCTGTGAGTTCGAGACCAGCCTGGTCTACAGAGCTAGTTCCAGGACGGCTCCAAAGCCACAGAGAAACCGTCTCGAAAAAACCAATATGTGTGTGTGTGTGTATATTTCCTAAAAAATACTTCAGGTAAACGGGACTATCCCACAGAGTTACCTCTTTTTCCACACTGCTTTCCTTTTCCTTTTAATATGCTGGGAATTAAACCCAATACCTCTGAACTAACATTTTCAACCCTGAAAATTTTTTCAGTTAAAAAAAAGGCGGGGGGACTCTGTAATGTTCAAAATCCCCAGCAAAACCTCAAAAATTGAATCTAATATGTCTTTTACTAGACAGAAAGGAAAAAAATCTAAAATATCTTTAATTTCTTTTACAAGACTAAAGTCCCTTTGTGACTTCTGTTGTAAATAACCAAAAAATAAGGCTGTGATATATAGTTCAGTGGTTAAGAACACTTTTTGCTTTTGGGGGAAGACACAGGTTTGGTCTCAGTACCACCATGGTGGCTCACAACCACCAATACAACTCCAGTTCCAGGGGATCCAATGCATTCTTCTGACCTCCACAGGCACCAGGTTTGTAGCACGTGTGTGGTACACATACACACATGCAGGCAAAACACCCATACATACAAAATAAAACCAAAAATTCTGGTTAAATACAAAAGCATCTTTCTGAATGATTGAGATGAAAAGCAGAGAGGATGGGAGGGAGATAGACAATAGAATCCTGAGACAAGTTGGCTTTAGTCTTGAATATTACCTATCAAATCTAGTCCTGGTGTGCCTATCTTGTTTAATGCACTCTGAGTTCCAAAGAGGCAGACTCCTCAGGCTAAACATGGTGCCACCAACCTATAATCTTGATGTTTGGAAGGCACAACTTCCAGGCCAGTCTGGCCTAGATGGTAAGTTTTAGACCAGCTAAGGATGTACTGCAAGACCTTAGCTAAAAATAAAGTTCACAGCTATTAATTCTAGTCTATGCTATCAAAATTACTATACAAGCTTGCTGCTTCAGCAACAGCTTCAATGTCCAAAAGGTAAAGAAGCAGGTTAAAAAAAAAAATCACTTGAAAGAGACAGCAAGATTAAGTTTAATATAGAGAGGGGAAAACTACACTAGATTTTCATTCATGAATTTCAAGACTCATAACAGGAAAAAGACAAGGCAGGGTGAATTAGAATCCAATCTGAAGCCGCCTACTATATATAATCAGATAAAAAAAAAAAGGGAGAAAGAACTTGTGTTGTAAAACAAATTGGCCTCAAATTCTCAGATATCCTCCTCCTGCCTCCTAAGCATTGAGATTAAAGGTATATGTCAAAATAAATTATAAATGTAATTTTAAAAACCCTCGATATTTAGTCTTTTACTTTATTTATTTTTTTGTTTTTTTTCGAGACAGGGCTTCTCTGTAGTTTTGGAGACTGCCCTGGAACTCATTCTGAAGACCTGGCTGAACTTGAACTCAAGAGATCTGCTTGCCTCTGTGTCCCGAGTACTGGGATTAAAGGCGTGCGCCACCCCTGCCTGGCTTCTTCTATTTTTTAAATATTATGAAGAACAAAATCTATAAGGCTAAGACATTTAAACAAAATACCATAAACCAGTTTTTGAAGTGAAATATGTACATATCCAAAGTAAATGAATTCTACCACCAAAGACAGTATCTGATCTAGAGCAAGTGGACCATTTCTTTCTATTTTAATCCAAACATTAATCACCCACTGCTTTACTCGTTGCTTGTCATTTTCAGGCGGAATTTCATGAAGCCTGGGCTGGACCTGAACTCCTTAAATTTTCCACCTCCATTTCCCACCATCATTCCTGGGGAAAGTAGACTCCAAGGGCAGAGATCTACTTCCTGACCTCTAGAAGTTCACTTTCTACAAGAGGGCTTCATAATCACACTATCAGACACAGGGATAAATGCTACAACAGAGATACATATGCTGTGAAAAACAAACTGAGATTAAAAAAAAGAATATAGCCAAAAGGTGGTACTTAGGGGCAGGATTTAAAACGTGAGAATTTAAAAAAGTTAAGCTGGCATGCCAAACTGAAGGTCAAACACCTTTTGAAGAATGTGAGCCTAGGACTGGTGCTGATTCTGTATGGCTGAAATAAAAAATCCGTGAGATAAGGCTGGCCGGAATAGACACTCTACAGAGATGCTAACAGACAAGCTACCCCGGAGAACACTTCATTCTTGGAGTCCTTTAATTTATGAAGTTAGGATCTAAAAGGGCAATGTTTTATTTAAATGGAAATATATGCCCCAACTTTAAATGTTTACAAAAGAATTAGGTTGCCTTGCAAAATTGGTAACATTTGAATACTAAGTTACTATGTGCCTCACACCTGTAATCCCCGCTATTTCCCAGGCTGAGGGAAGGGGCGTGCATAAAGACTGCCTGGTCTACGTAGGATGACTGTCTCTAAAAAGAGAAAAAAAAGTAAAAAGAGAGTAGCTCAATGATGGTTCCTGAGCCTAGCAGTGTAGTATGAGGTCATAGATTCAATCCCCAGAACCACCAAAAGTACAAAATAAATCACAGAATAGTCTTCACATAGCGTTTGTCCAACACCACATGAAATAAGTAAACTCACTCCAGTAACTTCCGTCTTCCAAGAAGCTGACAGTTAAAGCTCAAAGACAGTTCTTAAAGCCCGTGGATTCTTTAGGATATCAAGAGCCAAATTATGTTTCGTTCTAAAGAACCCACATTCTTTGAAATGTGTCTCCAACTGTCAAGTTTTTAAAAACAAAAACAAAAAAGGCCAGCGGCTTGAAGTAGAGATCGGTGGTGGAGCGCGTGCTTAAGATGCGCGAGGTGGTAGCTTTTCGGTCACTGGCATCAAAAATAAACAAAAATAACAACGCTCATTTTCCTATAACAACACACCTCTAGAATGAATGCCGTTCGTTTGGGGAACCAAAAATCAACCGATCCCATGCTGGGGACACAACTCAGTGGCAGAGCGCTTGCCCGGCATGTGAGGACCAGAATGCGATCCTTCACGGTATCAAAAAGAACCGTTCCACAAAGTCAACAAAAACCACCTGTCTCAAACAGATCGCGTCCACCTATCAATTCTAAAAGCAAATATAACCGACTCCCCGAAGTGTCAACCAAAGGCAAAAGTAATCGCCCCTAAAGCTCGCAGACGAGCTGTTGACACGGTCATCTTAAAGGAGCTGTACCAGATCCATTCACTCCTGTGGCCCGCACGACCCGCCACCGAGAGTCAAACTTTGTTCCCCGCCCAGGACTCACCGGAGCCAAGCACAGGACCATGTGGAGCACACGCCAACGTAGGAGAGACTCAGAGCGCCGGCCGCTGTCGGCGGGGAACGCCCCACAAAGGTCTCCATCGACCCGCTCCACCAAGACGGGTCGGAGTCTTGAGTCAGGCCCACCCCGGGCGGCCGAGATCCGGACCACGGGCGCGGGAGATAAGCGCGGAGCCGCGACTCTGCCGCCATGTGCCAGCGCTCGCCACCGAGGTTATGTAACTAACGCCCGAGCGCCGGAACGAGCCGCACCGGTCGCGGCTCGCGGACGCCGTTTTCCCTGCGCGGCGAAGCGCCCGGCCTAGGCCAGGGCCTCACCGTCCGGACCGCCCCGCCCTCGGCGCGCGGGCCTCCCGCTCCCCGTCCTACCTGAGCCCGCGGGCCAGGCCGCCCAGAGCAGCGGCGCCTGCTCCTTCCGTGCAGTCCGTCACAGCATCTCCCGGGAGACACGGCCCGGCGCGCGCCCCCGCCCGCGGAAGCCGCTTCACGCTCAGCCACTCTCCGACCCCCTCAGGCTCCGGGCCCTGCCGTCCAATCCCGGCTTCGAACTCGGCCGCTGCCCGCGCCGCGTCCGCGCCGCTGGCGACTCGATTTACTGGGCTGGCACTGCGCGGGCCGCGCTCTGCGCAGTAACCCGGGCGCACTGCCCGAACCCCACACACCGCCTCTCCGCCGAGAGAAGGATCGCGGCCAGGGCGGGGAACCGAGCGCAGATCGCGCTGCGGGGCCCGGACTTCTCGCGAGGGTTCCGGCCTCGGGTGCCGACTCCGCGGGAATTTTTAAACTCTCCCTGCTAGGCCTTGCGGAAAGAGAGAAATGGCAGACTGCTTTGGGAAGAAAGGTTCATTTACGTAAAAGGCAGGGTCTCCCCGCCTCCTAGGAGTGGATGGGAGAAAGACTACAAGTCCCACGGTGCTTTGCGTGATAGGCGTGGCGTAGGGAGTGGCAGGTTTTGCCAAGCTCGTGGCCCCGGGTATTCTGGCGGCGGTTCCTGCTGGCAGCCAAGCGATCATCTTTCCTCTTTGACTGCTACACTTGCCTCGTGTTTTCCGTTCCGTGCTCCGACTTTTCATGCAAAAAGCGTACCCCAGACTTGAGAAACGTTTACTCATTTTTTTTTCAGAAAGTCTAATCTTTTGTCATCTATCAGATCCTGGGTGTATTCTGCTAGCGCACGTGCTTAGCAAGCACGAAGTTCTGGGTTCCAAGACGCCAAACTTATGTTGCCTTTTTGATTTGTTTTTTCATTTGTTAGTATTGAGAGACTGGGATTAGACTCCTTAGTAAGCAGACAGATAGGGAGAAAGGCTGTGGCGAATTTCCAAGCAAGCCAGCTTCTTTCTCAACCCCCTGCCGATGGTCTGGTTTGGTAAGGTTAAGGCCTGATGAGGACACATCACACAACAATATGGGATCAGTCAATCAACTGTCTTATCTGTCTTCAAACTGACTGATCCTAGGGAGGAAGACTACATATAGCCTTTTTCTTTCTTTCTTTTTTCTTTTTTTCTTTTTTTTTTTTGGTTTTTCGAGACAGCTTTGGAGCCTGTCCTGGAACTAGCTCATGTAGACCAGGTTGGCCTCCAACTCACAGAAATTCGCCTGCCTCTACCTCCCGAGTGCTGGGATTAAAGGCATGTGCCACATTTTAATTCTTTAACTGCAGTGAAAATGAACTCAATTAAGATCCCTAGACTGTATCATTTCTAGACTGTATCATTTTGGCAGTTCGCCTCAGGGATTTCTTCTGTAGGTTATTAGTTTCTTTCCTTGAAAAGATACTTCTAGCACCAAATACTTTTCAAACAAATACTGAGTTGCAGAAAACTCAGACAGAGTCGGGAGGATCTCTATGTGTTCAAGGCCAGCCTGCTCTGCATTTCGAGTTCCAGGGTTACAGGTCTCAAACAAACAGAGGGATCAGGAAAGAGAGTGGGCAGAGGATATTAGTGAGCTGTTTTAATCAGTAAAGCCTATCTTGGTTACTTTCTCCCTATGTGTTTTTTGAGATAAAGCTGCCTCTTAGAAACATACTATTTTTACCTTTATGGTTTTTTTCTTTATCCACAGCAAGCTACAAAGTTTGTTTGCCCAAGGTAGTATTCTAAATCGTGGCAGGACAAAGTTAAAGAGGATGGCTTCACAGTAAGAGCTGTGTGGTCTGGTGTGGTGTTGCTGGTGGTGACTGGGTTGTGTTAGGACAGGTGGTGGTGGCACACACCTTTAATCTCAGCATTTGGGAGAGTCAGAGGTAGGAGGATCTCTGCGAGTACAAGGTCAGTCTCGTCTACAAAATGAGTTCCAAGACAGCTAGGACTGTTACACAGAGAAACCCTGTCTCGGGAAGGAAGGGAGGGAGGGAGGGAGAAAGGAAGGGAGGGAGGGAGGGAGGGAGGTAGGGAGGGAGGGAGGAAGGAAGAAAGGAAGGAAGGGAGGGAGGAAGGACGGACTGTCTCGTGTACTGTTGGCCTTAACCCTAGTGTTGGGATTACAGTAATAGACCCCCGTCCCCAGTTTTGGGTGCTTCTGAAGATCAAATTCAGGCTTCATGAATGCTAAACACTCTACCAACTGAGTGATGCCCATTTGATGCTGGGGATTGAGCTCAGGACATCTAATCGCCTTGAGCCCTGTTAAACAGACTCTTCAAACAGAAAGCATCCCTTTGTCCCATATACATGTTAGCTTCTGTCCTTGCCTTCCTCCACAGCCTACATTTCCATCCTTTGGGAAAAAGACAAAGATTTTCAGCCTGGGAATTCTGCTGGTGTAACAGGGAAATAAGGTGATTTCTGGGCTTTAGCTGTCAATCATCTGAAGACCAAGGGGACCAAAGTGAAGAACTGACTGATTCTTTAGGCTGACGTTTATTAATGTTAGAAAAGTCCTGGGGTAGTAAAAGTAGCTGAGGTTGTTGGACCCTAGAGTCCAATTACTGAGGAGTTGCCCCAAGAAAACACTCTCACAGTGAAGTTGATGTAAAAGCAAGAGGATTTAATTCTGTCACAACAGGGTCTTTCAGCATTCGAGAAGCCAAAAGACCCTGAACAACTGTTACAAGCTATTTTTAAAGCAAAAAGCCATAGAAACAAGGGGGGGGGGGACTCGGGGGGTTGTTTTTTAACTGTTGGGATTGGCTTATTCAAAGGGCTATTTCCAATAATGGGCTGGAGAGCAATTGCCAGATCAGGTGAGGTAAGAGGGAACATCCGAGGGTCACCTTGCCCCCTTCCCAGGGACTGAGTCAAAACATCTGTGGACATCTGTGGGTTATCTTGTCCCAATTCCAAGAACAGAGCTCTATTTGGAGAACACTCACAAGGAGTATGTGCAGGTGCAGTTGTTAGGTTACCAGGGGAGGGGGAGCACTACTGCTGAGAGGCCTCAGAAATGGCCTCAGAGTTGTCAGAAATGGCTTCAGAGTTATCCTAGAGTTCTACAGAGTGATTGCTCAGCAGTTAAAAGTACTGGCTGTTCTCCAAGAGGACCAGAATTGGATTTCTAGCATCCAAAGGGTGGCTTGCCTTCTGTAACTGCAGTTCCCAGAATCTAGCATTCCCTCTGACCTCCACGGGCACCAGGCACCCTTCTGGTACACATACAGGCAAAATACTTATACATATAAAAATTAAAATAATTTAAAATCCCTTTAGATTGTAAAATTCAATAATCTGTCCCATCATACCTAATATGACCAACACACAGTCTTTCAGATTTTAATCTTTTCTCCCATCATTACTAACAGACTGATTTTTTTTCCTGTGATTGACTATCAAAAAACGGAGTCAATCATACTGTAAACGGAAATTTCTTTCCCAACTACCCAGTCCCAAATAATTGACTCAAAGGCTAAATGTGAGTTACAAGTGCTTAGGCTTATTACTAGCTAACTCTTACACTTAAATCAACCCACATTTCTGTTTATGCCTTGCCATGTGGGTTACCTTTACTAGCATGGCACGTTCGTCTCCTGCTCCGAGGCTGACTCTTCTGACTCTGCCTTTCTCCTTCCCATCATCCTCACTTTGGCTGCCCCACCTATATTTCCTGTCTGGATACTAGGCAGTCAGCATTTTGTTAAACCAATTTGAGTGACAAATCTTTACAGTGTACAAGAGGATTATTCCATGGCACCGTACCTGTTCTATTTACCTACAAACCTCCTGAGGATAATTTCTTTCCTTTTTTTTTCCCCATTGTGTCTTGCCTTTTTGCATCCTTTTCTCTCCCCATTTTATTTTATTTTCTATCACTTAATTGCATCCTCATTTCTTTGTTTGTTTGTTTGTTAGTTTTTGTATTTTGAGGCAGGGTTTCTCTGGGTATCAGCCCTGGCTGTCCTGGAACTCACTTTGTAGACCAGGCTGACCTCCAACTCAGAGATCCGCCTGCCTCTGCCTCCCAAGTGCTGGGATTAAAGGCGTGCGCCACCATCGCCCGGCTGGGATTTTTTTTTAAAAGGTGTGATGTGAGCCACCATCACCTGGCAGATCCGCACCACTTGCTTGTTTGTTTGTTTGTTTTGATACAGAATCTACCTTCTAATGTGGCCTGGGATGACCTTAAACTGCTGATCTCCCTGCCCCCATGTCCTGCAAGTTGGAATTATTGCTGTGTACCACTGCAGGAGGCTTTATGTGTTGCCAGGGATTGAACTCAGGCATGGCACACGCTAGACGAACACTGAACTACATCTTTCGCTCTGTTTGTTTTTTGAGACATTCTTGCTAATGGTCTAGACTGGTCCTAAACTTAGGATCCCCTTGCCTCTCTCCACTTATTACAGGAATATGTCACCACACCTGGCCTCGATCGAAATCTGAATATCCGTCCGGCCAGCTCAAGCTTTCCTTTCTATGGCAAATCCTCTCTGTCACTTCAACCCACATAACTACAAACTTGCATTGGAAATATGCTGCATTATTTCATGCCTGTTTCCCTTTTTGCCTCACTCTCTCCACCCACCCACCACCCCATCCCACAGCTACCCCAGGAGCACAGACTGCATCTTTTGAAAATGCTTCCCTGTTGCTTTTTAACCTTAATTACTTCATAAGCTAAATCTCCAATGTAAAGCTCTCCAACTTTTCCTCGTCTTTCAGGCCTTTAAGCATGTACCAGATTATTTTAATTAGTTTCAATCATCAGCAGTAATAAATGTCAAGTGTAAAGAGAAGAACGTAGGCTCGGTAGTTAACAGTGTGCAGAAAAGCTGATTGAATAAATTGTTTCTTTTATATAATACTTCAATGTCTTTGACATGCTTGGTGTTTATCAAAATTGCTTGGCTGTGATGTTCACTTATATTTGGGGTAGGTCTTGTGTCATTGGTGGGTCACAGAATAGACTTGGGCAAATACAGCTGCAAAGTGTTCTCCTTTTGGAAGTAAGAATGTGACCCCTGTACCTGTGGACATAGGTCTGTAGCTCCAGCCACTCAGGAGTCTGAGATAGTAGGATAACAAGTTCGAGTTGTATCTGAGCTGTAAGTGAAGTCCAGTCTAGCTTGGACAATTTAGTGAGACATGATCTTAAAAACTCAGAAGTAAGAAAAGGGCTAGGAAACCAGAAGCGATGGCTTATGTCTACAACCCCAGTACTTGGGAGTCTGAGGCAGGAGGATTGCTGTTGGTTTGAGGTCAGCTTGGCTTCAAGGATGGCCTGAAGTACAGATTGAGACCCTGTCTAAACAAACAAATAGAATGATCTTTTAAATGGTCAAAGGGCTGAGTATATCTTGGCAGTAGAGTGCTTGCCTGGCTTGTTCAAGACTCTCAGCTCAATGCCCAGTTCTGAACAAAGAAAGAAAAACAGAAGAATGTGATTATTTGGAGCTAAACTAAGTTGTAATGCTTCTTACTTTTTCTAACTACATAATTTTAATTGGATTGCTTCCCCTTCTGAGACTATTTTCTCTGCTAAGAAAAAAAAAATCTGTTACCTCTGCAGGACTGTGAGGAAGACTAGAAGTGGGCAGGCGCCTGATCCGCTCCCTTTTCACCCGTGTAACCATGTTTTAGTATAAAGCTGAATGGCCTAGGACATGGCAATAGCTGGTGCAGGCCCCGGGGGCCTCCATGGAAGTATTCTATTCAAGAAACTGTTTCTGTTTCAGTCCGTCATCCCAGGAGTGACTGACAGCTGTCTTTTTTGAGAGAACTTAGAACCTCATTGACAGAGTATGCACAAAGGTCCATTTGTGTGGCAAAGTAATGGGGCGGCACCGTTACTTTATCATCTACAACAAAAATAGAGCTGCTGTGTCTGAAATAAAGATAAGGGTCTTTATTCGAGCGGCTACATTTTCATCATCTTTTGTGGAGAATATGGGTCACAGCAAGCAGTTCCCTCCCTGGATTTTGCCGATTAACCACTCACAGGGTGAACAATGAGTCCCATCTTTCTTGCTTTGTGTTACATTTCTCATAAGGGTGAAATGGTCGGCTAAGTAATCATTTTATAAATGAGCAAATATCAATTTTATCATTCAAAACAAAAAGTACATAATAAGAAGGCTCAGAGCCTACTGGTCCTGCAGAGAACCCAGTTTCTACTCACTGTGTCAGGGGGCTTACAGTTCCTGAGAATCAGAGGCCTGTGGCCTCCAAGGGTCTTTTCACTTACCTGCACCTCACACACCCCCCCCCCCCATCATTTAAAATAAATCTTAAAAATACTAAAGAGAGCCAAATGCAGAGGCACACACCTTTAATCCTAGCACTGAGAAGGCAGAGGCAGGCAGATCCCTAAACAGACTTTTCCTGTTCTGACCACTTGCTTCCAAATAACCAACACAAAGCTTAATATTACTTACAAATGCTCTGCCAGTAACTCAGGCCTATTACTAACTAGCTCTTACGTTTTAAGCTAACCCATATTCCTTATTTATGCTCTGCCATGTGGTGGTGCTTTTATTAGCATGGCACATTCATCTCCTGCTCCCTCTGCATCTCAATGGCAACTTCTGACTCCACCTTTCTCCTTCCCATCATCCTTAGTTTGCTCCTCCCCTCATCCTTCCTGCTTGACTACTGACCAGTCAGCATTTTTTTTGTTTGTTTTTTGTTTTTGTTTTTCAAGACAGGGTTTCTCCGTAGCTTTGGAGCCTGTCCTGGAACTAGTTCTTGTAGACCAGGCTGGCCTTGAACTCACAGAGATCCACCTGCCTCTGCCTTCCGAGTGCTGGGATTAAAGTTGTGTGCTACCACCGCCCGGCCAGTCAGGATTTTACTAAGCCAATTTGAGTGACAACTCTTTACAGTGTACAGGAGGATTATTATACATCACAGATCTATATAGCAAGGTCCAGAACAGCGAGAGCTACATAGTGAGACTCTGCCTAAAAAAAAGGATATATATATATATATATATATATATATATATATATATATATATATATATAAAATCGCCCCACAATCTAGAGATTTTATATCTCTAGAGATATTCTAGACCAAAGACCTTGTTTTTTAGCTGGAATAAATGAATCAAGTGATTTATCGCACTATTTTGATTTTTGTTTGTTTTCTATTTGCTCCTGAACTTCCTCTAGTTTTTCCTTTTTGTCTATTTATATATTTATATTTGCTTTTTCTCCTGAGCCATCAAGCCTGCCCCCAGCACTTTTACTTTCCATCTCTAGCTCCTCCCACTCACCCTTGCCTCTAATCACTGCCACATCATAGCCTAGCAGAGATCTGGGACTCAGGTTTCTCTGAGACAGTGGTATTGCAAGTCTGGTTCATTTGCTGCAAATCACTTACTTCCTGAAAACTCTGTCTCTAAGGAAACCTAGGTAAGGAAAAGATGCAGTGAGAAATTGATGGACACGTGTCCGCCTAGGAAACCAGGCATCTGCTTTAAAACACACCACCTCACAGCCAGTGTAGTACATGGAATTTCAGCCGCTTTTACCTCTTGAGCTTATTTTAATAAATTGAGTCGTGAGACTCAGTCTCTCCTTTCTTTCAGAAAGGGTCTCCTATAGCTCAGACTGGCCTAGACAGAATTTAGCACTAGAGCACACTGTGTAACCAGAGCTTGCTTTAAATCCCTGATTCTCCTGCTTCCATCTTCCAAGTGCGGAGGTTACAGGCTACGGTGACCGGCTTCAGCCTCTCACTTATCCATCCCTCAGAATTGTCCTGTTTCGGCGGCTGGAGAGATGACTCAGAGGTTAACAGTATTTGCTGCTCTTCCAGTGAGCTCTAATCCTGTCCCAGCATCCCACTGGGTAGCTTATAATGACCTTAACTCCAGCTCTAGGGGTTCCAGTCCCTCTTCTGGCCTCTGCAGTCTGTTTTTATTTCTTAGCTTCACCTGCCTTCTGTCTCCCCAGACCATCAGAGGCCCATGGGCCAGGACCAGACAAGCGATCAAGCCATCATATTCTAGAGCATATATGTAACACAGTGCAATAGACCCACCAGTCCCTGTAACGACAGACAACAAACACTTGGGAAACGTCATAAAATGCACAGAATTGAGATGAAAAAGGCTTAAGTTTGAATCCTGACCTTCAATGCTAGAGGCCTTCAAGGCTGGGTTTCCTCTCCTACTGTAAGGATTAAATGTCACTATTTTAGTAATTCCTGAGGGCTACCATCTGCTTGTTATTGAATTGACTGGTTAGAGCCATCGAGAGCAGGGGGCTAGGCAAGGTGGCACACCCCTGTGGTCAAGCCCCTCAGAAAGCTGAGGCAGGAGTGTACGGCCTGGGCTATATAGAGAACTATAGAGAACAGCCTGGCTTACACAGCAAAACCCTGGCACATAGAGGAGGAGGTGTGGAGGCAGGGGGACTGTGGAGACTGGGGATACAGTCAGTGGTAGAAAGCTTGTCTGGGGCCCTTGATTCTACCCCAGCAAAGAAACAAATAAATGCAATCTATGGCAACATGGAATGGAATGTTCTCTTCACTGTTTGGCTGACTGTCCTAATAAATCTGAAGCTATATTCTATCACTATATTATCTGCACACTTACTTGTTTTACTTCATGGTGCTATTGACCAAACCCAGGACCTATCCATCCCAGGCAAGCGTTTAACCCCTGAGCCTCAGCCCTGGCCCTTCATTTTTCTTCTAAGTTTTTTGGTGGTTATTTTTGTTGTTTGCTTTTCTACTTCTCCTCCCCCTCTTTCTCTCTTTCTCCTGTTCATCTCATTTAGACACAGGGTCACACTATGTTGCTCAAGATGTCCTTGAATTCCTAGGCTCAAGTGATTCTCCGGCCTTAGTGGCCAGGTACCTCACAGTGTACATCCCTGCACCCAGCTTGACCATTGATTTCGAAGGTTAACCCATCTCGTGTGTAGTTTCATATACAAATCATAGATTGGCAGAATCAGAAAGTTTCTTAGAAACCACCTAATTTTAATTGTTTCAACGACAAGATTTTTGATCAAAATCATATGTAACCGTTGGCAAGCCTAGACAATCATCATGGTTCCCAAGGTCCATCCTCTCATTTGTTCTGTAGGAAGAAATAAATGAGTTCATTAAGTTTTTATTTTATTTTTATTTATTTTTCTTTTTTGGCCAGATGTGGTGGCACACCTTTAGTCCCATCACTCAGGAGGCAGAGGCAGATGGATCTCTGTGAGTTCAAGGCCAGCCTGGTCTACAAAGTGAGTTCCAGAATAGCTATTAACCTACTCTCAAAAAATGCAAACAAACAAAACCATATTTTTTAGATTAAAAAATTTAATCAGCGGCTGAAAGAATATAAGAGCAAGAGAAAGGGTAGAATGTTGTGGAATGCTGTTTTCTGGTCATGAAGAGGCCACTGCCCTCTTGAATTCTCTAACTCCTGCCAGGATTGGGCTATCAGCAGTTTGTCACCAAGGGTGGGTGGGTGAGCACAAGGCTCCACGGTTCCCTGAGGGTTATGGTTGTTCACGCTGCTCGAAGAGGGAGAGTGTAGAGTGTAGTCGTTAGTAAGTCATCCTGATTAAGCACCACCACCAAAAAAAACAAAAAAGAAAATGAATCTTTTCTTTTCATACTTTTCTTTTTTCTTTTTCTTCCTTTCTTCCTTTCCTTATTTTTCTTTTTGTGAGATAGGGTTTCTTTATGTAGTCCTGCCTGTCCTGGAACTCGCTTTGAGACCAGGCTGACCTCAAACTCACAAAGATCCATCTGCCTCTTTAGTGCTTGGATTAAAGGTATGTGCCACCATCTACTAGTCAAAATAAATCTTATCACACAACTGCAAACAAAATAAGTAAAATGTATTGTCCTGCCCAGTTTAAAATACAAGTAGGGATAATGGGGAAATAAGACTCAGAAAATGTGAGAAGGAAATAAAGCATTTCCAGCTTAAGAAACCAGAAAACTATCTCACGCTGCTGCAGACTCGCTGCAGGTATCCGATGTCGGCACTACGCTCATCCAGGGGATGCTCTGGGCAAAAGTAGTTAATGAATGGTATCCCCACCTGTCTACAAGCCTGCTGCCCTGAAACAGGGAGGGGACAAAGGCACAGCGGAGCATCTGTCATCTGTCACGATTCCTTCCTTCTTTGCTTCCTTCCTTAAGTCCTTCCTTCCCTCCCTCCCCCTTTCCTTCCCTCCCTTCCTTCCTCCCTCCCTCCCTCCCTCCCTCCCTCCCTCCCTCCCTCCTTCCTTCCTTCCTTCCTTCCTTCCTTCCTTCCTTCTTCCCTTTCTTTCTGCTGTATTCCTGGCTGCCTACTACTTAACATATATTCCAAGCTGACTTCAGACTTACAGAAATCTTTCTGACTTTGCCTCCCAAGTGCTAGGACTATAGTATGAGTCTGGCTCCCTGATCCAATTATTTTTTATTTTTTTTCCTTTTTCCGTTTTTTTTTTTTCATAGCCCTGATTGTCCTGGAATTCACTAGGTAGATCAGTAGATCAGGCTATCCTAGATCTCATAGAGATCCCACCTGCCTCTGCCTCCAGAGTGCTGAATTTAAATGTATGTGCCGCCACACCTGGCTATTTTTAAGTTCAAAAAAATTAAGTTAGGATTTTAACAGCTTCCTACCTGTATATATTCTAGTCACTCTCCCAATACCCTCTGTTTCCTGCCCCCCCTACCCCCTCCCTCCTATCCCTTTCCCAAGTTCATGCCTTTTGGTTTTGCTCTGTGACTGATTTAGTTTAACCAGGGCCATCTGCGCAGCATTGGATTGGAACTGTCCATTGGAGCCTGCAGGAGCTAGCTATGTTTTAATCTATATCTCATGCTGGGCTGGGCTGGACCCTGTAGAGATCCACCTCCCTAGGCATGAAATCCAGACCATTGCGCTTGGAACTCTGGCTCCAGGGCTTGCCAGAGCTCCCTTGTCTCAAGGACACTGGCTTGTGGTTAGTGCATCCTAGAAGTTGATGCACAAAGATTCTATCAGAATCGTGCTTTACGTCTCTAACCCCAGCACTCTGGAGGCAGAGACCATAGGATTGTGAGTTCAAGTCCAGCCTCCATTACATAGTGAGATCAGATCCTAAATCAAAACAAACCAAGGCTGGGAGTGTAGCTCAGTGGCTCACACAAGATTTAGGTTCCATCCCCAGCATTGTTGGGTGGAGGGGGAACCTGGCCTACAGATTTGCAATTCTGGCACTATTTCCTATCTTCCCTAGATGCTCACTCAATCCAGGGCTTTTTTTTTTTCTCTCCACAAAACACTTAGCAAACCAAGTAAATGAAAGATTACTTGGAGATCACGAAATCTAAGTGTGAAGGGGGCTGTTCTGAAGGGAGATTTCATTCAGGGCGGGGAAGCCAGATGACTCACAGTTGCCTCTAAGTAGAGAACAGTCTGTGCTGTGTGAACTGCCAACTCCAGGCCTCTGACTTCCTGCGCCGTACCGGCTGTGCCTCGGTCATTCTGAGCGCCAGGCTGGCGAGATTGGCACATCACAACAGATAGGTTTTGCTGGTGGAGCCACAGACAGGTGTATCTCTTGTGACTGTTTTTGGGGCACTGGCAATAGTGTGATGGGTGTTTATGCTTCTCACTCACCCACACTCTCTCAGTTGCTTGTTTGACAGCCACTGATGGTCAAGTGTATCTGTGACGCTGTCTGTTTAATCTTCTGTGGTTTCATGTGTTTAATTTTCAAAAGGCAGTGTTATTCACCATGTATATATGTCCCCAGACTTTGGTGAATGACCTGTGCTAATGTCATATTCTTCTATGACTCTAATAGAATAATTATAATTACTATTGCTTCTCTTAACATGCCTTAGATGCCATAAAACTATGGCAAAGAATGGGAGAGATAGCTTAGCAATTAAGAGCCTAAACATAAGATGAGTATATCAACATGCCTATAATCTAAGCACTTGAGAGGTGGAGACAGGAGGATCGCTGAAAGTTAGAGTCTAGCCTGAACTATATATAATAAGGACTTGTCTCAAAAAAAATAAAAAAACGAAAGAAAGAAAGAAACTGAAACATAAACTCCATAAAGTGGCCACGCAGACACAGGACCTGAGTGTGGTCACAAAACTCACGTTGTTTGTTCTTTTTAAAGCCAGGCATGGTTGTGTATACTTTGTAACCTCAGTGCTGGGGAGATGGAGGCAGGAGGATTCCTGGGGTTCAGCCTACTCTGTGAGCTAGAGGCCAATGGGAAACCCTGTCTCAAGTTGGTTTTTTTAAAACTTAATTTGTTTGTTTGTTAGTTGTTTGCTTGTTTTCTAAAGAGAGGAAGAAAGGGCATGGAGTTGGGTCTGTGGGGGATCTGTGAAGAACTGGGGGAGAGGGGAAAGTTGGCAGGTCACACCTTTAATTCCAGCACCCAGGAGGCAAAGGCAGGCGGATCTCTGTGAGTTTGAGGCCAGCCTGGTCTACACAGCAAGTTTCAGGACAGGCTCCAAAGCTATGGAGAAACCCAGTCTCGAAAAACCAAAAATAAAATAAAAATAAAAAGTATATAAAATATTAGCTCATTATAACATGATTAAAAGACTATGAGCTAAGCCTGGTAGCACAGGCTTGTGATCCTAATACTAAGTAGACCAAGGGAAGAGGATTATTGTGAGTTCACAACAAGCCTGGGGGCCCAAAAGATATCTGGGTGACTAAGAGCTGTTGATACTCTTCCAAAGGTCCTGAGTTCAATTCCCAGCACCCAGATGGCAGCTCACAATCATCTATAACTGCTGTCCTATGGGATCCAAAACCCTCCTCCTCCTCTTCCTCCTCCTCCTCCTCCTCCTCCTCTTCTTCTTCTTCTTCTTTTTGTTTTTGTTTTTCGGGACAGGGTTTCTCTGTAGCTTTGGAGACTGTCCTGGAGCTAGCTCTTGTAGACCAGGCTGGTCTTGAACTCAGAGAGATCCACCTGGCTCTGCCTCCTGGCTGCTGGGATTAAAGGCGTGCACCACCACAACCTGGCCTAATATCTTCTTCTTTTGTTTGTCTTTTTGTTTTTTGTTTTCTCGAGACAGGGTTTCTCTGTGTAATGACCGAGGCTTTACTGGAATTCACCCTGTAGACCAGGCTGGCCTCGAACTCACAGAGATCTACCTGCCTCTGCCTCTCAAGTGCTGGGATCAGAGGTGTACGCCACCACTGCCCGGCAATACCGTCTTCGGGTGTGCAGACATACATGAAGACAAAACACCCAAATACATGAAAGACAAAGCCAGACTGGGTTTCACAGTAAGTTCTAGCAAGCCTGGGCTACCTACCTTGTCTCAAAAAAGCCCCAAATCAAGCTACAGTTGAGCATGGTGGCATACACTTGAGATCAGAGCCTTGCCGTGCAGTTCAGGCTGCCCTGGTACTTGCTATGGAGTCCAGTCTTATTTCAGACTCAAAGGCCGCCCTGCACTGGCCTCTCGAGTGCCGGAACAGAAAGCGCGGCCCCACTGGGTCCAGCTTGCTGTGCATTTCCGGCTGTGGAGTCAGAGAAAGATCAGACATGGCACATTAAGAGGTAACTGTGCTGCGAACTACCCTGGTTTGCTGTAACAAATGAACCGAAATCGTGGCTGTTACTGATTTAAGAAACTGAGCTTCATAACTAACTTAGAATTGTTTGTTTTTCCTGTCAGGTTTTGCCATGACATTATGTAAGAAACAGAATGTAATACTTCCTGTTTTCCATTCGAAGAAACTGTAAACATATCAGCAAATAGGGAACTGTGTCTGAAACGTCCAGAGGGTGACACTGCCGTTCTAAAACTTCCTTCTCAAGCAGGGAAGAGGCCTCGGGGGAAATCGTATGCATATAGAATGTTATATAATATCGTATGCTGTACATGGCATATACATGGTTTTTGCAGTGACTCCCTGCTTACTCTGATGACAGTTATCTTACTCGACCCATCAAGACAGGGTACTGGGTGTAATAATTTAGTTCCCTTTCAAGTGATAAGGCCTTCGTAGAAGATCTCAGCCATGAAGTTTTCATTCTGTCCACTAACTCAGGTTTTGTGTCAGTAGATAGTACAAATAGTTCCAAGAAACAAAGGATCATGAGGGCTGGAAAGACAGCTCAGTGGTTAAGAGTGCTTACTGTTCTTCTAGAGATCCCGAGTTCATTTCTCAGCACCCACACCGAATGGTCCCCCCCCCCCCCACTGTCTTAACACCAGCTCCAGGGCATCCTGTGCCCCTCTCTGATCTCCAGACACTCACACATACACACACACACACACACACACACACACACGCAGAAACAATAATAAAAACAAATCTTATCAGGCTGTAGTGGTGCACACCTTTAGTCCCAGCACTCAGGAGGCAGAGGCGGGTGGATTTCTATGAGTTCAAGGCCAGCCTGGTCTACAGAGGAGTTCCAGGACAGGCAGAAAAACCCTGGCCCAAAAAAACCTAAATAAGTAAATCTTTAAAAAAGTAAAGGATCTATGAAGCTCTTCCAGTTCAGAATGTTTTCTTTGTTTTTTTCTTACTTAGTTTTTATTCATAATCATAAACTTAACTCTGCAATCCAGCTAGACTTGAAGGGAAATGAGGAAAATATGGAACCCAAAGAACTTCAGTGAGAGCAGAGATTACAGGGTACTGCGAGCAGATGGGGCTGGGGTGCTCTCCTGAGCTACAGAAGGAATGGTCTGGTGGGTAAGAAGCCCGCAACTCACAAGAATTAGAGTTGTCCACAGTCGGAAATGGTGTCTTGCTGGTCTTGACATTCCTGGACCCAAAACGCTCCATGGCTTCCACAATGTTCATGCCTTCTTTCACCTTCCCAAAGACCACATGTTTGCCATCCAGCCACTCAGTCTTGGTGGTGCAGATAAAAAACTGGGAACCGTATGTGTTTGGTCCAGCATTTGCCATGGACAAGATGCCAGGACCTGTATGCTTCAGGATGAAGTTCTCATCCTCAAATTTTTCTTTGTAGATGGATCTGCCGCCAGTGCCATTATGGCGTGTGAACTCACCACTCCCGCACATGAATCCTGGAATAATCCTGTGAAAGGAAGAACCCTTATATCCAAATCCTTTCTCTCCAGTGCTCAGAGCATGAAAGTTTTCTGCTGTCTTTGGAACTTTGTCTGCAAACAGCTCGAAGGAGATGCAGCCCAAGGGCTCGCTATTGGCTGCGATGTCGAAGAACACGGTGGGGTTGACCATGGATGCAGCAAGCGGTGAGAGGGGACAGCGGCATCTGCAAAGCCTTGTTTGTTTATTTGGAGATAGGGTTTCACCATATTATCCAGGCTGGTCTTGAATTCACCGAGTCTCATCTTCTAAGTAGCTAGGACTAACCAGGATATGTCTCCAATTAGACTCATTCATTATTTTTTTTAAATGTCCATCAAAAAGGCGGACTTCCTGACTTGATTCATGCATTGAAGGGTCAACTGAAGATCAAAAAAATCAGATATTTCAAAGCCACTCTTAAAATCAAAGAGTACATGCCTAATTCCAAGTGCCATCTTTAGCATCATGATTAAAAGTTTACACACATACCATTCTTATAATTACACATAACACCTCATTACATTAACAGCCACCTCAACTGCACTAGCCTATAATGGTCTGTTTATTCATTCATGTGGTAATCATGTATTACTACCTACTATTCCATAAGCATATAGGAGCTTAATAAAGGCTTTTTAGCATATGAATGCAATCATTTTACCTCTTTACAGTGCATGTTTTGAGAGTCGAGCCCCCATTATTGCCCTGCTGTGTTACTGCCCCCACTCCATAAAAGGGAGGGCCATTGCTATATGTACAACTTATGTCCAAGAGACTAGCTTTGACAATGAGCTTCAAGTTCTGTTCCTCCTTATAGATAGATTTTCAGAGATGCTTCCAGAATGTCTGCTACTCAGCCTCCTAAACCTATGCACTGCCTGTTGCGAGCCCTGCTTGGAGTCCTCTGGCTTCAGCCAGATCCCCTTGCTTCTCATCAACCTGCTCCTTCGGGTGAACGAAATGTGCATCCTACTCGCTCCATGACTACCGTCCGGGGCTCAAGGACCTTTAGCTGTCTCAGCTTTTCTGGTGAAGGGACTCTGGCTGCTGTGACCATTGCTTCTGAAGTTGACCAGATTAGCAAAGTGTCCTTTAACTGTCCCCCTCACCACTCAAGGGAAAAGGTCTTCTTAAGAAGTGGTGGGGGGATGCAGGGGAGAGACAGCTCAGAGGTTAAGAACACTGGCTATTCTTCCAGTGGCCCTGGGTTCAATTCCCAGCAACCACGTGGTGGCTCACAACCATCTATAGTGGGATCTGATGCTGTCTTTGGCATAAAGTCATACATGAAGATAGAGCTCTTATATACATAAAATAAATAAATTTTAAAAAAATCAAGACAAAATAAATAGAAATACAAAAAAAAAAAAAAAAAGAAGGAGAAGTGAGAAGCAGGGCCTGGAGAGATAAGAGCACTGCCTTCTCTTTCAGAGGTCTTGTGTTCAATTCCCAGCACCCGCGTGATGGCTGACAACTATCTGTAACTCCAGTTCTACAGGGGATGCTGCCATCTCTTTTGTCCTCTGTGGGCACTAAACACATGTGGAAAAACAGACATATGCATATAGATAAAACAAACACACACGTGCATATGCACATGTGCACGCACGCGCACACAATTTAAAGTAAGAAGCAAAGCTGACTTGATGGAGCATGCCTGTAAACCCAGGACATGGAAGACTTGAGGCAAGGATGTTGAGTTTCATGCCACTGCCACAAATCTGAACCTTTCTTTAGGGAAACCTGCACATGATCCTTCTCTGGCTGCTACATAGCCGCTCACAACTGTCTGTAACTCCAGTTCCAGGGAATCTGGAACCTTCAAATCAATGAACATAAAATAAAATGAAATAAAATTTAGAAAAAGGGTGGAGCAAGAAATCACAAAAACTCAGTCCCAGATGATGTTTGTATTATAGGCATGACCTTTCATAATGGACGGGAAGTTGCTGACTAACAGTGCTAAGTCAGGCTTCTGCCACCAGCTGGGCGTATGCATGTGGTAAATTCAGATGCGTGGCTTAAGCCCTGTACTCTGTCATCACTGGAACTTTGCAGCCCAGCGGCGGGAAATGACCAATGAGACTGAAATTAGCATCTAGTGAATGACTCTGACACCCTCAAGTGACCCAGGCTAGAAATACAGTGGTCACCCTAGACTCTGCCTCATACCTCACAATGGATTTATCTACCCAGTCCTGAAGGTCTCACTTTTTATAACCTTCAGACTCCACAGCCTTTTCGCTGAATAGCTCTGGATATTGACCTCATCAATGATCAACATTATTTAAATAAGGACCAACTGGTTTTTTCATATCTGACTCCTTATGACCCCTCCATTGGTGTTTTTTGAGAATGGACTTTCTAAAGTCCATTATTAATGGATTTTACTAATTACTAATTTACATTTACTAATATGGTCAAGTTTCACATTCTGTCTCCATCTTCCTGCCCCAGCTTTTATTACATTTACTTGTTGTGTATGCATGGGTGTGTGTGCGCTACAGAACACACATAGAAGTCACAGCACAACGTGGAGTCTTCTACCGTGTGGGTTTTGGAGATGAAATTCGGTCATTACACTTGGCAACAAGAGCCTTTACCCAGTGAAGCATCTTGCAGGTATCTCCTCCTGGCTTTTAACTGATGCTCAAATACTTCAGATTGACATACTAGCCCCGGCTCTTGGCCACATTTCTACATGTCCTCTGTATTAGTCAGCTAATCCAACAGTGACCAGCTGTTGACAGAAAGGCCAAGAATCTAGTAGTTTCTCAGTCCACAGGCCTGGAAGTCTTAGCTGGTCTTCAGTGTGTGCTAGAATTTCAGAGAAGGCTTCAATGCCAGGGAAGGAATGGGTGTGCTAGTAAGACCAGAGCAAGATCCAGATCAAAGATGGGTGTCTTTCTACCTCAAAGATCCTAACTAAAAGTGGATTCACCCACTTCAAACCATGCCAAAAAACAAAACAAAAGAACAAACAAACAAAAAAAAAACAACCCTCTGATGGATGTACCCTCCATTCCTGGATTGTAGTTCATTCCAGCCATAGTGAAGCTGACAACCAATAACAGCCATCACACCTTTGTCCCACCGATAGCCCTTCTAATCTGATTTCCAGATCATATGCACTCTTTGCCTCTTTGGTGCTCCATCCCCCCTCCCCCGCCCGAAAAGCCCGTGCTTCACTGGCAATTTTCCCCAGTTACAGCTTCGGCTCTCACTGATTCATAAAATGCTTGATACATGTCAGTCCCCATTCACTGAACACAACAATCACAACGCTGACGGCGGGTGAGCACCAGGGTGGTAGAACATGGCTGAATTTTGGCTAAAACTTAGAGATAGGTCTTACAAGACCTGAATAGAAGGTAAGGGAAGAAGTGAGGTGATGAGGATGATGTCATAGTGTCTGAGCCACCGCTGGAAGGCGCTTCTGTTGGGTAAGGTGAAGAAGACTTGCAGGGACAGATTCCGGTGATGATCAGTTCTGTTTTGGCCTTACAATATTTGAGACATGTCAAAACTCACCCTGAGCATCTTGTCCTTTTAGGGTATCTTTAAGGTCCCCTGTGTATTGTTCTCACTGCTGTGACAAAACATCTGACCAAGAAGACAAGGGAGTGGGGAGGAAGATACTCCAGCATTTATGACGGCAAGTATCAAGGTTAACACTGGACCCCCGCAAGGAAGAAAGATGATCCCTGGGACTACTTGAGACTATCACCCCAAGGATTGTATGTTTCCCTCCAGCAAACAAAGAAAATCCATCACCCATGACAGCCAAAGAAACAGACATACCTCTTCAGAGGACTGGTCCCTTCCCTTTGCTAATAAAAAGCCTTGGACCCTGTAAGTGGGGCTCTTGAACGCAGTGGGATACTGAACTATAGATATGCCATCTCACGAAAGTATTCCAAGAATACTTTAAGTGCTAGCAACTATCTTGGGTAAATTGGTCTCTGGTCACTTAGACCAGCCATAAATTCCTTGAGCAAATTGGTCTCTGGGCCAGCCATAAATTCCTATACAACATGTTCCTGACCTAACGGTTATGAGAACAGCCTGGCCATTAAACTGCGCTCTCTCTTTCTGCTGCTAGAAACAATGCTTGCTTGTTGCAGATGTCCCGGGCTGCCTTTCTGTATATGTCACAACTGTGGGTTTTTCCTTTAAAAGCTCAAAGTGGTGTAGAGGAAGCTTCCTGCTTCTCTGCTTGGGACAGTCCCACTGGTGATAAATAAAGATGCCATAAGACTTATTCAGGCAGGCATCTCTGGGGTTTTTATCTTCAGATTCCCCATAACATAATCATACAATTGCTTGAGCTTGCTTCTATCCTAGGAATATACCCTATGCTTTTATCTTCTCTTTAGGTAAATCTATATTTTCATTGCTGCTGCTCTGTATCTTGCTCAATTCTTTTTTTGAGATACTAAGAACCTAGAGATTGCATCATGGGATACCCTGAAATCACTTCTAGCTGCGGAAGGTTTTTATTTTGCTTCACAGTTTATGGGTGTAGTGCATCAGGGCAGGGAAGGCATCATGGCAGGGATGTGGGGCAGTGGGCCACATCATACCCACTGTCAGAGAGCAGAGAGTGATGAAGACCAATGCTTAGCTCATTTCCTGCTTTTTAGTCAGTCTAGGGCCCCAGCTCAGAGTATGGTGATGCCCACATGGAGGATGGGTCTTCCCTCTTGAGTTAAACTTTCCTGGAAATACCATTACAGACACGCACAACAGTGTATTTCCATGGTGATTCCAATCCTCAGCAAGTACCAGGCATGGTGGTGAATGAATGCTTTGAATCTTACGCTGGAAGGCCAGCCTAGTGGTCTATATAATGAGTTCAAGGACAGCTAGGGCTACGTAGTGAAACCCTATCTTTAAAAAATAAAAAGGGAAGCCGGGCGGTGGTGGCACACGCCTTTAATCCCAGCACTCGCGAGGCAGAGGCAGGCGGATCTCTGTGAGTTCGAGGCCAGCCTGGTCTACAAGAGCTAGTTCCAGGACAGGAACCAAAAGCTATGGAGAAACTCTGTCTCGAAAATCAAAAAAACAAACAAACAAACAAAAACAAAAAGAGATAAATCTCAAAATTTGGTGGTGAAGATTAGTCAATATACCCCATGCCCCATAATTCAGTTTCTATGTTTTTAAAGCTCTCATCAGAAAGCAGCTTCTTAATGTTATTTATATTCTATGTCAGGGATTGAACCAGGACCTTGTGCCCACTAGGCAAATATGCCATCACTGAACTGGTCCCTAAACTCTCTGAATATACATCTGCTTTTTTTCCTTCTTCTTTTTGGTTTTTCGAGATGGGATTTCTCTGTGGAGCCTTGGCTGTCCTGGAACTCACTCTGTAGACCATACTGGTCTTGAACTCACAGAGATCTGCCTGCCTCTGCCTCCCAAGTGCTGGAATTAAAGACATGTGCCACCACTGCCTGGATAGAATATACATCTTTTAATATTTTATTTTATTTTATTTTTTATAAAGATTTATTTATTTATACAGTATCCTGCCTGTAGGCCAGAAGAGGGCACCAGATCTCATTATAGGTGGTTTTGAGTCACATGTGGTTGCTGGGAATTGAACTCAGGACCTCTGGAAGAGCAGCCAGTGCTCTTAACCCCTGAGCCATCTCTCCAGCCCCTATACATCTTTTAATATAGGTGTTTTAGGTAAGTTATTGATTCAGACTGAAAGTCAAGCCAAAAACTTGGCTGTGAAAAAAACCTTGAAATAGAACTTGGCTTTCTGGAATTATCAGCTAGAAAACTGGACACACACAGGAAGCAGCTGTATCCCAACAAGGACCCATAGTCAGTGCTGAGTGTGATCTCTGAGGTACAGGTAGGATCAACCCTAATCACCCCAGCCTTTGCCTGGAGGCAGATTTTGAACTGATACAGTAAGGGGTAGGAACAAACGCAGATCCCAAAGAGTTGAGGACCCAAAGGCCAGAGGGCCCTGAGGCAAATGGGCAGAGTCTTGAAGAGGACAACATTAACCTGGACATGCGTGGGAAGAAACTCTCCAAGCATGGCAAAGAACAGCCGGAGTCAGATATGGGCTCTTACTGGGCAGAGTGCGTGCTTCCAAGGGGGCAGGGTATTAACACTTAAAAGTAGTTTGGAGGAAGGAGCCACAGAGCTGAAGGTCAAGAACTCTGTAATGAGTATACTGTTGGGCTGGCAGTGATGTCTCCGGAGACGGGGACCCTGCCCGGTACTGCGTTTCTGTGGGTCATGATGAGATGGTTCAGGGCCTATCAGAAAAGCTGCGAACTTGATGCATTCATTGCTATTAGAAGGGCGCTGTCACTGCAAAAGTAAAGCAGAAGCCAGAGCTGGACATGGTAGAAGAGACCCACTCCTGCATGTTCCATTTCTCTCACAGAGAGCCTCTTTTTCCTACTAAAACAACAGCAAGCAAGAAAACCCACTGCTTGGGTTACATGGGCCCTTGCAGACAACAGGTGTTTACTCAGATTCACTTAGACAATCAGGGCTGACTGTAGCACCTTTGAAAACAGTGAGAGCTTTAGCTCACAGCTGACTCCATGTGACTCCTGGTGACACAGGAACAGCTAAGGAATTGCATTCTTCTAATACAGTTTTGGGACATTTCAGTATGGAACCCCACGATGCTAATTAGACCATAATTGCTTTCTTCCCCACACCTCGGGGCTGCTGATGGACCCAGGGCCTGGTGCATAGATGGAGTTTGACCAATACGAAAGCCTTTGTGATCTGTCTCCACCTACTTTATGGACCGCATGTCAAGGGTCTCCAGGCCCACCACTTTCATTTCTTTCCTCCTTAGAAAGCCCTTTTCTGTCTCCTGGGTCCTTTCCCCTCTGCCTGGAATGCAGCTGCTGGGGTGCATTCTCTTGGTTTAATGAGACAGGGCTCTTCCCTTCTGTTAGGTATGCTGAACAGCCACTCACTCAGCATCCCTGAGTGTGTTCTCTGTCTGTCTGTCTCTGCGCCCCTTCCCTCTGTGTGTGTGTGTCTGTGTATGAACTCAGAGCTTACCATGTGCTGGGTAAGTACTTTACCAACTAGTTACTCCCCAGCTCTTCCCAACAGTTCTTTCTTTCCTTTTTCCTTTTTTTTTTCTTTCTATTTTGGTTTTTCGAGACAGGGATTTTCTGTGTTACAGTCCTGGCTGCCCTGGAACTTGCTCTATAGACCAAACTGGTTTGAACTCACTAAGATCTGACTGCCTCTGCTTTCCAAGTGCTGGGACTAAAGGTCTGAAATCAAAGGGCCGCCCTGGGTCTGGCTGGACTCGTCCCTGTGCCTGCTGTTTAGGGACATCTAGCGCTGCCGGCTCCAACAGTTCTTTCTAAAGTGCTTGAAGGCCCTCCGCATCTGTCTATATGTTTCTTTTTTTCCCCCGTTTATTTATTTATTAAAGATTTCTGTCTCTTCCCCACCACCTCCTCCTATTTCCCTCCTCCTCCTCCAATCAAGTTCCCCTCCCTTGTCAGCCCATAGAACTATCAGGGTTCCCTGCCCAGTGGAAAGTCCAAGGACCACCCACCTCCATCCAGGTCTAGTAAGGTGAGCATCCAAACTGCCTAGGCTCCCACAAAGCCAGTACGTGCAGTAGGATCAAAAACCCACTGCCATTGTTCTTGAGTTCTCAGTAGTCCTCATTGTCCGCTATGTTCAGCGAGTCCGGTTTTATCCCAAGCTTTTTCAGACCCAGGCCAGCTGGCCTTGGTGAGTTCCCGATAGATCATTCCCATTGTCTCAGGTGTGTGGGTGCACCCCTCGTGGTCCTGAGTTCCTTGCTCGTGCTCTCTCTCCTTCTGCTCCTGATTTGGACCTTGAGATTTCAGTCCGGTGCTCCAATGTGGGTCTCTGTCTCTGTCTCCTTTCATCGCCTGATGAAGGTTAATATTCGGGAGGATGCCTATATGTTTTTCTTTGGGTTCTCCTTATTTAGCTTCTCTAGGATCACTAATTATAGGCTCAATGTCCTTTGTTTATGGCTAGAAACCAAATATGAGTGAGTACATCCCATGTTCCTCTTTTTGGGTCTGGCTTACCTCACTCAGGATAGTGTTTTCTATTTCCATCCATTTGTATGCAAAATTCAAGAAGTCCTTGTTTTTTACTGCTGAGTAGTACTCTAATATGTATACATTCCATACTTTCTTCATCCATTCTTCCATTGAAGGGCATCTAGGTTGTTTCCAGGTTCTGGCTATTACAAACAATGCTGCTATGAACATAGTAGAGCATATACTTTTGTTGTATGATAGGGCATCTCTTGGGTATATTCCCAAGAGTGGTATTGCTGGGTCCAGGGGTAGGTTGATCCCGAATTTCCTGAGAAACCGCCACACTGCTTTCCAAAGTGGTTGCACAAGTTTGCATTCCCACCAGCAATGGATGAGTGTACCCCTTTCTCCACAACCTCTCCAGCAAAGGCTGTCATTGGTGTTTTTGATTTTAGCCATTCTGACAGGTGTAAGATGGTATCTTAAAGTTGTTTTGATTTGCATTTCCCTGATCACTAAGGAAGTTGAGCATGACCTTAAGTGTCTTTTGGCCATTTGAACTTTTTCTGTTGAGAATTCTCTGTTCAGCTCAGTGCCCCATCTTATAATTGGGTTGATTAGCCTTTACAGTCTAGTTTCTTGAGGTCTTTATATATTTTGGAGATCAGACCTTTGTCAGTTGCGGGGTTGGTGAAGATCTTCTCCCAGTCAGTGGGTTGCCTTTGTGTCTTAGTGACAGTGTCCTTTGCTTTACAGGAGGTCCCATTTATTCAATGAGGCCCTTAATGTCTGTGCTGCTGGGGTTATACGTAGGAAGTGGTCTCCTGTGCCCATGTGTTGTAGAGTACTTCCCACTTTCTCTTCTATCAGGTTCAGTGTGTTTGGACTGATATTGAGGTCTTTAATCCATTTGGACTTGAGTTTTGTGCATGGTGATAGATATGGATCTATTTTCATTCTTCTACAGATTGACATCCAGTTTTGCCAGCACAATTTGTTGAAGATGCTCTCTTTTTTCCATTGTATACTTTTAGCTCCTTTATCGAAAATCAGGTGTTCATAAGTTTGTGGGTTAAATTCAGGGTCTTTTATTCGATTCCATTGGTCGACTTCCCTGTTTTTATGCCAATACCAAGCTGTTTTCAATACTGTAGCTCTGTAATAGAGTTTGAAGTCAGGGATGGTAATGCCTCCAGATGATCCTTTATTGTATAAGATTGTTTTGGCTATCCTGGGTTTTTTGTTTTTCCATATAAAGTTGATTATTGTCTTCTCCAGATCTGTGAAGAATTTTGATGGGGATTGCATTGAATCTGTAGATCAGGCTAGTCTTGAACTCACAGAGATCTGCCTGCCTCTGCCTCCCAAGTGCTGGGGTTAAAGACCTCTGCCTCCATGCCTGGCCTTGTTATTTGTTTGTTTGCTTGCTTATTTATTTATTTATTTTCGAGACAGTGTTTCTCTGTGTAGCTTTGGAGCCTGCCCTGGAACTCGATCTATAGGTCAGGTTGGCCTCGAACTCACAGAGATCCACCTGCCTCTGCCTCCCAAGTGCTGGGATTAAAGGTGTGCACCACCACTGCCTGGATTATTTATTTATTTGCTTAGTTTTTTTAAACCATTGGTTTCCTCCTCTTAAAACAGCCTCCGTGTCTCAGGGCCATTTGCACTTAGCATATGTTCTGGCATATACTAGGTGCTTAGTAAATCTCCCCCCCCCCTTTTTTTGGTCACCATGCAGTAGGTCTCCCATCTCCTGTGATGGGTTTCAATGCTAGGATAATGGAGATAATTGAATTTTGGATGGGGTAAGTAGCAAGATCCTCTCTGGAGACCTCAACTAAATGTTGAGGGCAAAGAATAGAGGAAGGAGAATACAGAGGCAAGGAAACCTCAACTCCAGAGGCCCTGGCGTAGTAAAACGTTTGGGTGGTTGAGAAGAATCAAACCCAGAGCGGGAGGGTCCATCGCAGAGATGGACAGGAGCTGTCTCACACTAGCCTCAAAGGCATGGGTAGACCTTTGCTCTTCCTTTATTCTGAGAGATAAGGAAGCCATAGAACAATGGTTTTCAACCTGTGGGTCACGACCCCTTCACAGGGGTCACCTAAGACCACTGGGAAACACAGATATTTACATTATGATCCATAGCAGTAGCAAAGTTACAGTTATAAAGTAGCAATAGAAGTAATTTATGGTTGGGCCGCAGCGTTAGGAAGGCTGAGAACCACTGCCACAGATTTTAAGCAGAGGTGAGACCTGATCAGATCCCTCTGGTTTCTCTTAAGAGAATGGTTTAAAGTGAAGGGAGGGACTTTAAGGACTATCAACTGCCACAGTAGAGTAGCTTGGAATTCTGGGAAACCATGACTGACCCAAAGAGGAATAGCCTGAGCGGCTGTTAATGAGATCAAGTTCTGCCTGTAGCAATTCAATAAACAAACAATAAAAGTTAGGGGTGTTGTCTTAGTTAGAGTTTCTATTGCTGTGAAGAGACCACAGACATGGCAACTCTTATAGGGAAAAAACTTCACTGGGATGGTAGTTTACAGTTTCAGAGGTTCGGACCATTATCAGGATGGTGGGGAGCATGATGGTGTACAGGTAGGCATGATGCTGGAGCTGAGAGTTCTTACATTTTGATAGGCAGGCAATAGGAAATTGACTGAGACATTGGGCAGTATCCTGAACAGAAGGAAACCTCAAAGCCCTCCCCCACAGTGACATACTCCCTCCAATGAGGCCACACCCACTCCAACAAACCACACCTCCTAATAGTGCCACTCCCTATGAGCTTATGTGGGCCAATCACATTCAATCTACCACAAGTGTGGACTGCGGAGGTGCTCAGTTGGTAGAGCGCTCCCCTAGCATGTCCAAAACTCTGGCTTCCTTCTCCAGCACCACACAAAACTGGGCATGAGGGCACAGGCCTGTAATCCCAGTACTTGAGAGGTGGAGGCAGGGGGATCAGAAATTCAAAGTTATCCTCAGACACTTGATGAGTTTGAGGCCAGCCGAGGCTATAAGAGACCCTGTTTTAAGTAAACAAGTAAATACATGGCCAGCAGGATGACTCAGTGAGTAAACATACTTGCCGCCAAATCTGAGGGTTTGCATTCCAACCCTGGGACCCACACGGTGGAAGGCAGGAACAGACTTCAGGTAAGTTATCATCTGACTCCACATATATACCATGACATTTGCTCAAATACACATACTCAGCCAGATAGGGTGGCTCACAGCTTTAATTCCAGCAGAATTCAAGGCGGGAGGCAGAGGCAGGTGGATCTCTGTGAGTTCGAGGCCAGCCTGGTCTACAAATTGAGTTTCAGGACAGCCAGGGCTACATAGAGAAATCCTGTCTCACCTTCCCTCCAATCCACACATACTCACGCACACAAAATAAATAAATAAATAAGTAAATAAATAAATAAATAAATGTGAAAACATTCTAAAGAAAACAGCTAAGTGGCGAGGGAACGATCTTACTGTGAAGACCCGAGTTCGATCCCCAGCGCCTATGTCAGAAGCCTGGTGTGATGCTGCATGGTTGCAATCCCAGTGCCAGGGAGGCAGAAACAGAAAGCTCTCTGGGGTTTGCCCAGTGCCAGTGAGAACCCTGTCTCAAAGAACAAGGCAGACGACTCTTGAGGAACCCACACCTGAGGTGTCCACATGCATCCTCACACATGCCCACTGCACATACAAAAATGTACACACACCCTGTATACTCACCTTCATGTGTACACACACGTACATATGAAAAAATTTTAAAAATGAGAGATAAAGCTGAGTCAGTGAAGCAAGTCACTCTGGCTGCCGCTCTAGACAGGTATTCTAACGCCGGGGTCTTAAATCATTGAGTTTAATTTAAAAGATATTTATTTATGCATTCTTTCATTTGTTTGATTTTTGAGACAAGGTCTTGCTATATTTCCTAGGCTGGCCTTAGAACTCCTGGGGTCCCTGATTTCTCTACTTTATCTTCCTGAATAGCCAAGACCACAGATAAGGCACCTATGATGGGTCCTTTTGTCAGCTTCACACAATCTAAAGTTACTGGGAGGATGGGCTCAGTGAGGGCTTGTCTAGATGAGTTTGGCCTGAAGGAACTTCTATAGGGGTTGTCTAGATCAGTCTGGCCTGCAGGAACATCTGTAGGGGTTGTCTAGATCAGTCTGGCCTGCAGGAACATCTCTATGGGTTGTCTTGATTAGTTTGGCCTTGAGGAACGTCTGTAGAGCTTGCTTTGTTTATATTAATCGATGGGGAGACCCAACCCTTCGTGGACTGCACCAACCCTTTGATCAAATCCTGACTGAATTAGAATGGATAAATTATCAAGTTGACAACCAAGATTAGTTATCACAACTGTTCAACATTGCTTCCTCAGAGACACCATCCCTGATCTCTCTTTTTTAAAATATTTATTTATTTATTTATTTATTTATTTATTATGTATACAATATTCTTTCTGCGGGTATGCCTGAAGGCCAGAAGAGTGCACCAGACCTCATTACAGATGGTTGTGAGCCACCATGTGGTTGCTGGGAATTGAACTCAGGATCTTTGGTAGAGCACGCAATGCTCTTAACCGCTGAGCCATCTCTCCAGCCCCCTCGCTGAGCTCTTAATTAGGGCAGCTCCCACTTCCCAGCCGTGGTAAATACCTTTCCTTCACAGAGAGCGTCACACTCGGCATTGCATAGGGCCTGTGTGGCTCTAGGTTAAAGCCCACTTCCCTGGCACTGGTCAGGGAGACTCCAGCATCCCTCTGACTGTCTCCTGGGAAAGCAGAGACATGTTAGACTGTAAAGCTGTTACTAGAAGGGGTTGGGGGATGTGTAAAGAAGATTGATAATTATGTCAGCAAGGATGACTAAGTCTCTGTTCTCTGGAAGTGGGACTTGTGACGGGGTAGTGATTGATTGGGGGTTCTTTGAGGGGTTGTCTTAGGCAAAGCTGCAAGGGAGGAAGGGAAGAGGTTGCCTTAGGGAAAGCTACAAGGGATGAGGGGAAGAGGTTGTCTTAGGCAAAGCTGCCAGGGAGGAAGGGAAGAGGTTGCCTTAGGGAAAGCTACAAGGGAGGAGGGGAAGAGGTTGTCTTAGGGAAAGCTGCAAGGGAAGAGGGAAATAAAGTTAGGAATGGGGATCAAGCAAGGATGTGACTTCTTCTAAGAGTCTGACAGGGGAGGGCAGGAACACAGCCAACCCTGAGGCAAAGACTATATATATATATATATATATATCCCTATATTCCTCAGTCCATGACTGGCCCCACCCCGACACTTCTCTTGGGTAGAAAGGATTCCTAACTTCCCACCAAGGAAGGTGATCCTGAGGAGGGCAGGTAAAGGTGAGCCGTGATGGGTTAGCTACAGACATTTACACAGCCGGGGCGGGGATCTGGCCAGGTGCCGTGGTATCCACTCCAGATTGGCAGTGAGGAGCTTTTCTTCTGAAGCATGCATGGTGGGCTGGGAGTGCAGCTCTATGGCGGAGCTCATGGTGTGGGCAATCCAGGACCGGGATTTCCTTCTCAGGGTTATCACAAAATGTGGGGTAGATCATCACCCATAAGTCCCAGCCATCTGGCCAGCTGAGAAGGCAGGATAATTTGAGGCCAGCCTAGCCAACATAGCAAGACCCTCTTGTTTTTGTGTTTTGTTTTTCTGGGTTTTGTTTGCTTGTTTGTTTTAATACATGGAAGCTGGGCATGGTGGTGCAGTCCTTTAATCTCAGCACTTGAGAGGCAGAGGCAGGTGGATCCCTGAGTTCGAGGTTAGCCTGGTCTACAGAGCTAGTTCCAGGATAGTCAGAGCTACACAGAGAAATCCTGTCTTGAAAAACAAAACAAAACAAAGAAATACAAACAAAACAAAAAGAAAGAAAAGCATGGGAAAATTCCAGTGAAGAAAACCTAAAGAATGAGATTAAAGGTAGGCAGAGGGCAGCAAGGCACGGAGCACATGTTTGCCTCCCTGTCAGTCAAGAGGGGGATTGCAAAGGCTGCCTGTTTGAGGACGCCTGGGCTGCAGAACAAGATAGTTGGAAGCCACCCTGGACCATATAACAACAACAAAGAGGGAAATTCAGGCATTCTCCTATCCTTTTAGACTCAGCATGTTGGAGGCACCATTGGAAGCAGTTAGAGTCGATTGGGAGTAAGAAGGAGGAGAGGAAGGGGGTCTGGCCTGGTGGTGACAGGACCACAGTAATACCCCGCCTCCAGGGTCACAAGTCAGCAGTGGTGGCCTTGTTGCCCACTGTCCCAGTGAGCAGTGTTCTTGTCGACCCCCATACGGTAGTCACTATCTTTGTTTCTGTTTTTGACTCTTCTGATACTTCCGTCTTTCTAGCAATTCTGTGTATTGCTCAATGTCTTTCTTTCCAGGATTAGCCTGGGCCTGATGCCAGCCACGAAGTTCCTGATCCTGTTACCAGTTTGTGGCTACTGGGAGATTCTGTTTATAGCAACACATTTGTGGTTTCAGAACATGGGAGGCTGACGAGCACGCTCTCACTTGCTAGAGCAGGTTTTCATCCTGACCCACGGGGACCCTGGTGGAACTGACGTGGTCAACACAAATCCTCCGACGAAGGGGCCCCCTTTCTCATCTAGCCTGTAGGAGGAGCGTGGCAAGAGCTTGGTGACATTATCCACTGGCCTAACTCTATGTCAAGGGATTCTGTCACCTCAAGGTCCCCGCTGAGACTCCTGTTTCTGTCACTGCTGTGGTCCTGCTTCCCTTGACCTAGTCTAGCCTGTGCCATTGAAAATACAAGACTTGCAGCTGGAGAGACGTTCAGCAGCTAAGAGCACTAGTTGCTCTTGCAGAAGACTGGAGTTCAATTCCCAGTACCTGCATTGGGTAACTCATCCACTTTTTTTTTCTTTTTTAAAAGATTTATCTTTTTTTAAAAAATATTTTTTGATTTGTTATATATAGTGTTCTGCCTACATGTATGCTTGCAGACCAGAAAAGGACACCAGATATCACTGTAGATGGTTTATTGATTAACCAATGAAAGCAATACATAAACAGAAGGACCTCCTACGCCACTCAGGAACTCTGGAAGAACAGCCAGTGCTCTTAACCCCTCCACCATCTCTCCAGCCCCAACTCACCCACTTTTAGCCCAGCTTCAGGGGATCCAATACCCTCTTCCAACCTCCATAGGCACCTACAAGACATATACACACACATACGTGTAGACACATATACATAAAATCTTTAAAGAAAAAACAAAAGAGAAAACGCAATACTTCCTTAGCCTGGGGAGGGGGGTTCAGGTACTTCCCACTCTCTGACTCTGGCAGTAATAGGAACCAGACATTGTTTATTATAGAAAGGGGCATTTTTTTTTCTTAGTCATCTGCCTGATGACATCCTGACTTGTGGCACCTTCTCAGTCATCCGTCCCTGGGGAAGGCTGAGAATCTTTGCAATGCTGTATCTCCCAATATCCCACAAATATGGGATTTTTCTGAGCTCTGTTTCTGATCTTCCTTGCTCATAGATCCTCGCTTGTCTCTGTGGGTAGGAGTTTCAGTGTGATAGTATAGTTAGGAGCCAGTGGTTACGAGGGCTTGCTGCTCTTCCAGAGGGCTCGGTTCCCAGCACCCACTTCGGGTGTCTCATAATTGCTTGTAACTTCAGCTTCAGGAGATCTGATGCACTCTTCTGGCCTCCAAGGGCATGTATGTACATCACACAGACACACACACACACACACGCATGCACGCACGCACACATACACACGCACAGGTACCCACCTTCCTTCTCTTGCCAATTAGCACCCCCCTGTTTAGTCCCTCAAAGTTGCAATGGGTTAGATGCTGGTGCCACTGCCAGTGGCCCCACATATTGCCCAGGCCCCACCATTGTCACTTGCCTTCAGGGGGCCTAGTTTGGTCCCATACAGGTTCCTCAGGGGTCAGTTTGGAGTCAGTGAGTTCCCACTAGTTTGTTCTATCATGTCAATTAAGGTAGTAATTGTAATCTGATTATGGGGGAAGGCCAGTTGAGGCACCCTCTCCAATTGCTTAGATTCTTAGCTGGGGTCATCTTTGTGGAATCCTGGGAATTTTTCTAGTGACAGGTTTCTCACTAACCCCATAATGGCTTCCTCTATCAAGATGTCTCTTGCCGGGCGATGGTGGCGCACGCCTTTAATCCCAGCACTTGGGAGGCAGAGCCAGGTAGATCTCTGTGAGTTCGAGACCAGCCTGGTCTACAGAGCTAGTTCCAGGACAGGCTCCAAAGCCACAGAGAAACCCTGTCTCGAAAAAGCAAAAAAAAAAAAAAAAAAAAGATGTCTCTTTCCTTGTTCTCCCTCTCTGTCCTTCCCCCAACTCGACTTTCCTGATTCTTCCTATTCTCTCCCCTTTTCTTCTCCCGTCCCCTCTCTGTTTTCACCTTCCCCCCACGACACTCCCAATTTACTCAGGAGATCTTGAGATCTTGTCTATTTCCCCTTCCCAGGGGGTTCCATGTATGGACTCTATCTCAGAATATAAGGTGGGGAGCTATTGAGGCAGACGCCAAATGTGTCTGCAGAACTTTTAACATACATACACATAGTCCATTTCAGAGCTTTGGTGAGTATCTCTGCTAGATTGTCTGCCCACCTCGTGGCTATGGTAAAAGTTTCTTGATTTACTGCCCCACCAAAATATAAGGGGGAAAGATTAATTCTAAAACTAAAAAGTAAAGTGCTGGTTTTTTTTCCAATGGAAGGGGATTAAAAAACACAGTAAGCAATTAAAGCAAACAACCACTGCAGATGTCTGTGGAGCCAGCTGTCTGTCACCGCACCTCTCCCAAACCCCCATGCCGACCTATTGCATAGATCAAGGGTTTGACTCCAGCTGCCGTCACATTCAGTGCCTGTGTCCTCGACAAGCTGCCCAGAAAAAGTCTCAAGAGTGCCCTCTGGTGTCTGAGAGGAGTCACAACTACTTCGAGAAGAGAAACTCAATGAATCCGACCTGCCTGGGCTTTAGGACCGGGCACACAGGTCTGACTCTCTCCCACAGTATAAGTGGCTTCGCCTATTCTGAAACCTGGAGGGAGTACCTGAGCGTGCCCTTGTTAGCTGTAGCGGCCTGCTTGACACTGTCTAGAGTCACCCGAGGGAGCCTCAGCTGAGGAATAGATAGCCCAGGTCAGATTGGCCTCTGACCACGTCTAGGAAGGAAGGATGATTGATGTGGAAGGTCTCAGCCCACCACAGATGGCACCATTCCTAAGAAAGTGGGCCTGGGCTATATAAGAAAGCTAGCTAAGTATAAGCGAGAGGGTGAGCCATCAAGCAGGGTTCCTCCATGGTCCCTGCCTCCAGGTTCCTGCCTCAAGTTCCTGCCCTGACTTCCCTCAGTGAGGGACTGTGACATGGACGTCACAAATAAATCCTTTCCTCCCCTAAATTGCTTTTGGTCAGAATGTTTTATCATGGCAACATGAATTAAGCCAGAGCAGAGGCTTTAGTGTTTTCTTTTATGACTTTTTCTGTGGTACCAAGGATTGAACCCAGGGCCTCACACGTGTTGACAAAGTACCCTGCCATTGAGCTACACCCTTGGCCCCATCAGGGTTTGAGAAGTCATCAGTCCGGCGGCCTTCCTCCTCCTGTGGTGTCTCATCACCTCATCGCTCAGCTCTGCCCCATTTATCCTATGCCAGTTTAACAAAATTTCAATTGTTCAACTTTACCAATAAAGTCTCAGGAGCCAGACGCTGGGGTGAAAGCCTACTAGTTCAGAGAGGAGAGAGAGCAGTCAGCTGACTTTCTTCCTCTGCTGATGCTCCAGAACCAAAAGTCTCCTTTCTTTCTTCACTGTCTCCAAGCAACCTCCTCAAACTCAATGTCCCTCCCTTCTACTTCCTGGGTGCCTCTCCAGCTGCCCTCCTGACTCGGTCTTACTCTCTATGTTTTGTTGTTGATGTTTTTCAAATAATTTAATCTTTACTTCCTGTCAACTGGTTGCTTGTCTGCCTCTTGACCTCTGGTTGACTTTATTTAATCCTCTTTACAATGAAAGACTCTCAGAGAGGACCTTCCCTCAGGAGGAGACCCCTGAACACAGGAACAGTCCGAGACCACTGGCTGCAATGGCAAGAGGTTATTTATTGAGCAATGCACAGGTACCTGCGGGCGTCAGAGTCTCTTTGGTAGATTTGCTGCCCTCAGGCTGGGCAGGGGGTCTTTTATATGGAAACGGGCGGGCGGAGCAGGCATACAGAAGTAGAAGCATGGTTACAGGAATCCCATTGGTCAGTTCGGATGGGGCGATGGGTTCACTTGGGGACAAGCTCCTCGGGGACATGAAGATATGATAATAGCTGACTTGGCTCTATCTAGGACACATGTAGTTTTTTCCAGAACTGTCCGTTCCCCTTCTAGGCCTGGTGTCTGACCACAAATATCCTGTTTTGGCCGCCTAGGAGTACCGACTTTGCCTTGAACTTACACTTGTTTGTGTGAAAGCCTTGCAAAATGGCATTACAGCAGCTAAGCTGGGGTCTTTCAACAGACCCCAATAGTCAACAGAAAGCTTTTGGATTAAAGGTGTAAAGGTGTGTCATAGGGGTGAGCCACACCACAACCAGAAATGAGTTTTTCCGGTAAATAACACAATCCTGGGGCTCACAGTGTGATCAAATATGCTGCAGCAATACTACATTTCCCCTGTATCCACCAATGCACCTCTGTCATGGTTAATACTGACTGACAACCTGGCAGGACTTGGGCTTTCCTCGGTGTGCCTGTAGGGTGTTTCCTAGAAGGGGTTAACTGAGGTGGGGAGACCAACCCTAAATGCGGGCTGCACCATTCCATAGGCTGGGGTCCTGGACTGAAGAAAAAGAGAAAAGCAAGCTAAACAAGGACATTCATGTCTGTCTGCTTTCTCCCCCGAAGACACAATGTGACAATGGCCTCTCACACTCCTGCGCCCTCAAACTGTGAGCCAGAATAAATCTCCACTGCACCCTCAAACTGTGAGCCAGAATAAATCTCCAGCTCCTTCCTTCAGTTGCTTTTTAAAAAAGATTTACTTATTTATTATGTATATAGTGCTCTGCCCGCATGCCAGAAGAGGACACCAGATCTCATTATAGACAGTTATGAGCCACCACGTGGTTGCCGGGTTTGAATTCAGGACCCCTGGAAGAGCAGCAAGTGCTCTTAACCTCTGAACCATCTCACCTCGCCAGCCCCCTTCAGTTGCTTTTGTTAAAGCAATGAGGAAAGTCACTGATACACTGGGCAAGCCAGACTTCTCCCTTCTTCTGCTCTTGCATAGGAAAAAATCCACATACCCTGCAGTAGTGATTGTGAGCAGTGTGAGTCCCAGCTTGGAGGCAGAGGCAGGTGGATTGCCTGTAAGTTTGAGGCCAGCCTGGTCTACACAGAGTTCTAGGGCAGCTAGGGCTACATAGAGAGACTCTGCCTCAAAAAAAAATCCTCTTGTGTGTGTGTGTGTGTGTGTGTGTGAGAGAGAGAGAGAGAGAGAGAGAGAGAGAGAGAGAGAGAGAGAGAGGGAGGGAGGGAGGGAGGGAGGGAGGGAGGGAGGGAGGGAGGGAGGGAGGGAGAGAGAGAGAGAGAGAGAGAGAGAGAGAGAGAGAGAGAATGCTAAAGTCCTGCCTTCCAAGTGTTGGATTACAGGTATGAACCACCATGACTGACTCTTTTTTGTTTTGTTTCGGTTTTTTTTGTTGTTGTTGTTGTTTTTTGTTTTTTGAGACAGGGTTCCTCTGTAGCTTTGGTGCCTGTCTTGGAACCAGCTCTTGTAGATCAGGCTGGTCTCAAACTCACAGAGACTTGCCTGCCTCTGCCTCCCAAGTGCTGGGATTTAAGGCATGCACCACCACTGCCCAGCCTCATGACTGACTCTTATTCCAAATATTATTCAGCATTTACTGTATATCAGCATCAATGCTGGATATCAGTGACACAGACTTACAGTTTAGGGGGAATGAGAAATGAATTAAATGAATATACACAAAGGTCATTAAACTACGGTGTAGGACTTGAGAAATGAGTTGACAGCAGAAGGACCCGGTTTTTGCAGGTTAGGGGAGTTTCCTTGAGCAGTGATCAATGGCTGAGCTGTTATCTGAAGGATGATTGGATCGAAACAGATGGAGAGGGAGGACCAGGTGGAATACACCCGGTGGGAGGAACTGGAAAGAGGGACTTCCTGAAGGTGAGAAAAACTCTGGGGTGTCCAAGACTAGAAAGCTCCAGTGCCCGCTTGTGTGAGGGAGAGTCTGGGGAGGAGGGCGGACAACGGGACCTTGGGTTGTGGAGTCGGCCTAAGGGCTTCCATGAACAACTAAATGGCTTTAAATTGGCTGCGGTGTTTAGGATGAATTGTTTAGGAAGGAGGAGGAAGGGAGGTTCTATCAGGCAAGAAAGAAGTGGAAATGGGGGAGGTGGAGGACCGGTAGAAGGTGTTTTGGTTTAGGAATGGAAGGGCTTGATAATCCCTTGCAGGTGGAGGGCTCCTAGCCTGAACGTTTCCTTTCCCCCTTTGCAACAAAATGGTCCCTGACTGTCACCCTCTCGTCAACGGTAGCCTCACAAAGGTGCATTTTGCCTTGGCTCTGCTCCTCCGAACACCATGGCAGGTTTGCAGTTTGCACCTCTCCCGGGAGGTGGCAGCAAACGGAAACAAGCCGGTCACTTTCGCTGTCGCCTAGCCTGGCTTCGCGCCGCTGACCCTAGGCTTCATTATGAAATTTCCCAATATTTCTTTAAAACTTCTCGAAAAAAACCAAAAAAAAAAAAAAAAACTTCTTTAAAAACCGTCTTCCTGAGCGGCCTCAGAGGGCAGAGGGTATGACTTAACCAGCGAATCTTTCCCGGGACAGAGGTCTAGACTGACTCAGTGATTTTTGTGGCGGGGCCTCCCTCTTTATTTTTGGCTGTGGCCCGGTTTGCACAGGCTTCCTGTGAGGCGGTTGCTGTCCTTTCGGAGCCAAGCCACGGACCCACGGGGACATTCTTCCTTCACTAACTCAGACCTGAGGGTCAAAGAATGAGACAGGCTGAGCCCAGGTGATGACGGAGCTGGGAGGTGATCTGGGAACCCTGTTAGGATCTGAGGAGAGGCTGTGGTCAACAGGCTCAAAGGTGTGTAAGCAGCAGACTGAGATTCATCCAGTAGGGTAAGGGGCAGAGAAAGAGAGGGCTGGGTAGCAGATGAAGAAGTATTAACCACTCAACTCCATCCCTCCCGCCCCACTAACCACCCCCTCCCGTCCCTCTGCACAAAGAGCAAAACCCCTGAGGTCAGGTTAGAGGCTATTCCGGAGAAGCAAATGTCAGAATCCCTTAGCAACAGGACTGGTTTCCGTGGACCAGCGTGCAGATCTGAACCTGCCTTATGACGACCCCTCCAGGACATGTCTTCCCTGTCCTACAGGCCTTTTTTCTCTTCCTCCTCCTTTTTTGGTTATCAGGTCTCTGGTAGCCCAGGCTGACCTCAAACTCACAATGAACTTCTGATCCTCTTGCCTCTACCCCCTGAGTGCTGAGATTGTAGGTGTGCACCAGAGTTATTCAGAGCGTGGGGATCTGTGCCTGCTAAGGAAGTTCTCCACCGTAGATGTGCGTGTTCTACATCTACGGAAGTGCTCTACCAACAGAGTTACGTGGCTAGTCTTCAGTGTCAGTTTTCACAGACTGTGTTAGTCTGTCCAGTTCATCAAACATGTGAGGAAGATCTGCGGTGTACAGCTGTGGGAGTCACCTCAACATCACTCTAACGAGATGGGTTAATTTAAGATATAAGAGCTAGCTAGAAACATGCTTATGCTATTGGCCAAGCAGTGTTTTAATTAATACAGTTTATATGTGATTATTTCAGGTCTGTGCAGCTGGGAAACGAACAAGAAGTCTCTACCAACATGTGTGTGTGTGTGTGTGCACGCGCACGTATTTACCTGTGTTGGGTGGTATATGTGTATGTGTCTGAGTGTGGGTGCACTCACCCAGGGAAGATTTATCTTGATTGCTCTAACTGAGGTGAGAAAACCCGCTGCTGTGGGTGAGCCATTCTGTGGTGGTGGTCCTGGGTTGTGTAACTGGAGACAGAGCTGCACAAGCAAAGGCATGGCTTCGTTCCACTCTGCTTCCTGACTGTACATGCGCTGTCACCAGCTCCTTGAACTGTCAGGGAAATAAAACCTTTTTCCCTCGAGCATATTTTTGTCTGGGTATTTTATCACAGCAGCAAGAAAGGGAGCAAAGGTATCCTTCCCTTACCCTTTTGTTTGCATCAGGACTTTGTTCAAGGGATGTTTCCTCCTACACTGGGAAGGATGGGTCTTTTGAAATGAGTTCACTGCTCTGCTAATCTCTTCTAGACACACCCCAGAGTAATGTTTTATCAGCTACCTGGACATCCCTCAAACCGACACAGCAACTATATCATAACTAAGTCACCCCTTCTGTTAACTTGGCACTCATTCAACTTCATCTCTTTAGTCATGCTTAATCTCCAAATAAAGACATTAAAAAGTCATTGTTCCACCCATATGGCACATTTAAATAAAAAAGGCTTTGGTCCTTCCTGGAAGAGAGGGTAAAGTTCTTGAGTGAAGCCTGCTGTGTACTTCATGCATGCCTGGTGGCCATAGAGGACAGAAGAAGATGCTGGAATCCCCGGGAACTGGAGCTGTGGATGGTTGTGAGCTGTATGGGAACCAAATCCAGGTCCTCTGCAACAGCAGCAAATGCTCTTGCTGCTGAGCTGCCTCTCCAGCTCCCACGGCTGGTGTTTATAACTACCTTCTATTGGTTGTCTGTATCTCTTCTGCCTTCAGAAGAACACCAAAACTGGTTCTGATTCCATACATGTTGAGTGACAGGAGCCTTCGTCCCTGAAGGGCCTGAGTTATTAGCAGTCTTTGGGTCTTTGTAGCTTTCCATTGACCTTAACCACAGGGTGTGGAAACACTAAGAGACATGTAGGAGAACCTAGCCCAGAGGGAGGACCAGAGATGACACTGAGTTAGACAAGAGAGGAAACAGAGAGGGAGATAATGTTTGTATCAAGAATTACTGGGAAGAACTGTATTATATTTGGGCCACTGCTGACTGTTTGGCACGAACTCCAAAGATCAAGTCAGATATGATGAGAGAGAAGGCTGGACTCGTTTATGCAAGCTTGCAACAGATACCTTCCATTCTAATGGTTTCGAGCTTTTATCCTGAAGACATTAGGGAGATTCTAAAGGACTTTGAAAAGGGGAGGATGGGATCAAAACTGGGATTTAAAGGATAACACTGACCAAAAGGTGAGGTGATATGACTGTATGTAAGGGTGGGTATGGTGGTTTGAAAGAAAAAGGCCCCTAAAGGGAATGGCACTATTAGGAGGTGTGGCTTTGTTGAAGTAAGTATGGCCTTGTTGGAGGAAGCATGCCACTATTGAGGTGGGCTTTGAGATCTTATATATGTTCAAGCCATGCCCAGTGTCTCAGACCACTTCCTGTTGCCTGCAAAATGTAGAACTCTCAGCAACTTCTCCAGCACCATGTCTGCTAGCATGCTGCCACGTTCCACTATGATGATAATGGACTGAATCTCTGAACTGTAAGTGAGCCACCCCATTTCAATGCTTTCCTTTGTAAGAGTTGCCATGGTCATGATGTCTCTTTGCAGCAATAGAAACTCTAAGACAGCGAGTATCCCATGCTGTGGTCCCAGCACTTAAGAAGCAGAGGTAGGAGAATGGAATTAAAGGTGATCTTCAGCCATAAGTAAGTGTGAGGCCAGCCTGGGCTAACTCACTAACTCTGGACTGAATGTGGTAGTGCATGTCTGTAGTGCCAACACCCAGGAAGCTGAAGCGAAAAGATTGCCACAGGTTTGAGGCCAGCCATCATCACATAAGAAGACCCTGTCTTAAAACAAAAGGGACTGAAAAGATGGTTCCATAGTTAGGAGCGCTGGCTATTCTTACCGAGGACCTGAGTTCAATTCCCAGCACCCACATAGATGTTCACAGCTGTCTATAATGCCAGATCCAGAGGACCCAATGCCCTCTCTGGCCTCCACTGGCACTGTACACACACAGTGCACAGACATGCATGCAAACAAAACACCTGTACATATAAAATAAGCAAATCTTTTTTTTTTATTTGACAGTTGGTATTTTATTCAGATAGCAGTCTCATTACATGTGATCCAAAATACTGAAAGAACTCAAATAAAATCAGATGTGAAGGTCAGTCTTCACACATCATAGCCAACGATGCCACGTTTGCCTATGATCTCTCCGACATAAAACCACATCCACACCTCAGTGGCCACCAAACCATTCAGCACAGCTTCCTTAACTGTAAGATGTTTGAAGCTACCAGTTTTAGCACTTTGAATTATTTTTTTCGCACTCTGAATAGCTGCAGGGAGTTCAGCAGGGGTTGGGGGAACCAGCTCAACCTTGGCGTATTGCCAAAATGTGGCCAATCGAGGCTTCGAGTAAGTCACAGCAGCGGATACTAGCCCCGGGGCTTTCTCCGCGAAGTTACGGACAAACTTGGCCATGGTCTACGGTGGAAGGTCCGTCTCCTCGAACCGCTGGCTGAATGTCACCCTCGGAAGGAGCAAATCTTTAAAAAACCAAAAACCACAACTCTGGTGTTATTGGTTGTTTTACTCCTTGGGTCCTTCTGGGGGCAGCCGCCCAACTCCCAAATAAATCATACGAAATCTTATTCTTATAAATGCCTGACCTTAGTTTGGCTTGTTTCTAGCCAGCTTTTCTTAAGTTATCCTGTCTACCTTTTCCCTTTGGACTTTTATCTTTCTCTAGTCTGTATGCCTTTCTTTACTTCTTACTCTGTGGCTTGCTGTATAGCAGGGGTCCTTTCTCCTTCTTTTTTCACTGTCATGAAAAGTCTTAAGCTCTTAAAACATTTAAAATGCCATATTCTGAAGGTCTCTGAAAGATTTGAAGAATACCTATCTAATTGAAATATATTTCTATATACCTAGAAAATCTAACATGACAAGCTTGACTATTATAGATAACTCTCTTTTAACATATATGTCTTAATTATACATCATATTTTTAAGTGAGCTGCACAAATACAATACCTTAATCAAGAGCAGAAATATACATTTTATAAGATTAACCTAAAATTTGTATCAATATCTGTACCAAAGCAAAGTATCCATCTCTATAGCATATCCCCCTTTAAATTTAAACCAACATTTATAAACAATCTTTTAGGGAATTTGAGCATAGTTCTCTCCAAATTGCTTCCTGCTTTTTGTTGGGCAAAGTAATTTTGGGGGTATTTATGTCAACCTTTCGGGGGGTCTTGGTTCATCAAACCACATTAGTCTGGAAGGATTCCACAGGTTCTCATCCTCTGTGGAAACAAAAGAAGAACCTCTTTTCCAAAACAACATATCCTTAGACCCAAAAATTTGAAGACAAGATACTTTTATTTATTTATTTTTCTTTCTTTTTTTTTTCTTGAGATTTCTGTCCCGTGCTCCTCTGTCTCTGTCTCCTTTCATTGCCTGATGAAGGTTAATATTCATGAGGATGCCTATGTGTTTGTCTTTGGGTTCACCTTCTTATTTAGCTTCTCTAGGAACATGCATTATAAGCTCAATGTCCTTTATTTATGGCTAGAAACCAAATATGAGTGAGTACATCCCATGTTCCTCTTTTTGGGTCTGGCTTACCTCACTCAGGATAGTGTTTTCTATTTCCATCCATTTGTATGCAAAATTCAAGAAGTCCTTGTTTTTTACTGCTGAGTAATACTCTAATATGTATATAATCCATACTTTCTTCATCCATTCTTCCGTTGAAGGGCATCTAGGTTGTTTCCAGGTTCTGGCTATTACAAACAATGCTGCCATGAACATAGTTGAGCATATACTTTTGTTGTATGATAGGGCCTCTCTTGGGTATATTCCCAAGAGTGGGTATTGCTGGATCCAGGGGTAGGTTGATTCCGAATTTCCTGAGAAACCGAAACACTGCTTTCCAGAGTGGTTGCACAAGTTTGCATTCCCACCAGCAATGGGTGAGTGTACCCCTTTCTCCACAACCTCTCCAGCAAAGGCTATCATTGGTGTTTTTTATTTTAGCCATTCTGACAGGTTTAAGATGGTATCTTAAAGTTGTCTTGATTTGCATTTCCCTGATCACTAGGAAAGTTGAGCATGATCTTAAGTGTCTTTTGGCCATTTGAACTTCTTCTGTTGAGAATTCTCTGTTCAGCTCAGTGCCCCATTTTATAATTGGATTGATTAGCCTTTTACGGTCTAGTTTCTTGATTTCTTTATATATTTTGGAGATCAGACCTTTGTCAGTTGCGGGGTTGGTGAAAATCTTCTCCCAGTAAGTGGGTTGCCTTTTTGTCTTAGTGACAGTGTCCTTTGCTTTACAGAAGCTTCTCAGCCTCAGGAGGTCCCATTTATTCAATGATGCCCTTAGTGTCTGTGCTGCTGGGGTTATACGTAGGAAGTGGTCTCCTGTGCCCATGTGCTGTAGAGTACTTCCCACTTAAGTGGGAAGTGTTAAGTGACTAAGTGTTGTTACTAAGACTAAGGCTTTTTGCCTTTTGACTCCGCCTAGTCCAACATGGCGGGGAGGAGGTCTGTTAGCAGGAGCAATGTTCAGTGCCCCATGTTCAGGCACACGGCGGGTCTATGTTGCCATTAAGCAAGTTGCAGCACTCTGCTCACGAACCCCATTTAAATGCTCTGTAGTCAGACCTCCCAAAAGAGTCAGAGCCATTCATGTTGGCGAACCAGGAAGCTGATGCTTTTTAAAGAAGCCATGCAGTTTTTACTGCACGTCTTTTGCTCACTGTGAGCCCATTTGGGGAAAAAAAAATGTGTGGCTACCAAGAAACTGTGCTAAACTCTGTTCTTTTGTGTCTAAAATTCCTTTTTAAGCACTCTCTGTTTTTTTTTATTTTTTTTCACTCTCTGGTTTTAAATGGATTATGTTGGCCATGTTAGTGCACCAATTCTTTTGTAAGGAGGCTGCTTGCTCATTTCCTGGCTGCTCAGACTGCTGAAATAACCATGCAGAAACTGTATTAATTAAATCACTGCTTGGCCAATCACATAGCATATTTCTGGCAAGCTCTTACATATTAAATTAACCCATTTCTATTATTTTATATTTTACCATGAGGTTCATGGCCTACCGGCAAGGTTCTAGCTAGCAGCTCATGTCTTTCCCCTCTATTGGCTCCATGGTCCCTCTCTGACTCAGCTTTCTTTCTCCCAGCCTTCAGTTTAGTTTTCCCTGCCTAGCTCTATGTGATATCACACAAGGCTATATCATAATTTTTTAAAAAAATAAAAATCAATTAGAGTCACAGATAATAATTATGAATATTGAAATTGTGGTCTCACATAGACAGAATGGTGGTAGGAAGCTAAGAGCTGCAGGGCTGGTAGAGTCAGAGAAGGGAGAAGAAATGGATGCAAAAAATGGGTGAAGATGATCCAGCCTAGAAGTGCAGGGAGGAGAGCGAGCCTGGAGAGAGAAGCTGCAGGGCGGTCTAGGGTGTAGGGCAGAGGGAATCCTGCATTTACCACTAGAGAGAGAGAGAGAGAGAGAGAGAGAGAGAGAGAGAGAGAGAGAGAGAGAGAGATATTCATGGCCTGAACAAACCCAACTTTTGGGCAGAGTAGCACAGACTCTAGACTGCAGTTGGATGAGCAGCAGTGTGTAAGCCAAGAGAAACCTTGGCTGAGAGTGAAGGTAGTAAAGATGGGGACAGAGAGAAGCTGACAGGCATCAGGTGTCAACAAGATCCTGAAGGGGGTTTTACAACTTGCTCCAATCTCACGCTCACTTAGCATCCTTCTAGATGTATCCAGATTCCAACAGCCATGGGAACTTCTGGCCCACCAAAGTAACTGCTTAAGGAACTGGCATTCTGGTTAGGTACAGCGTCTCCTGTGTGGTTTACTCAAGAAAGCATGCCAGACTCCAAACGGCTCTGTCAAAAGTTGTCACAGAGGCAGAGCTCAGGAAGTGAACTGCTCTGTGGCATCATCTTCCTTCTCAGTCTCCCCTCTGCTGAATGCCCTCCTCTGACACCATGCACCCTTAGAGACTCCCCTGAGCTTTACCTCATTCTCTCCCACAGAGCTGTGCATCCCCAGTGGGCTCCTTGTTTATAGTAGCCCTGCTCCAGTGTGTTGTAGATGCTCAGTAAATGTTTATAAAACCGAGAATAGAGCCGGGCGGTGGTGGCGCACGCCTTTAATCCCAGCACTTGGGAGGCAGAGGCAGGCGGATCTCTGTGAGTTCGAGACCAGCCTGGTCTACAAGAGCTAGTTCCAGGACAGGCTCCAAAGCCACAGAGAAACCCTGTCTCGAAAAACCAAAAAAAAAAAAAAAAAAAAAAAAAAAAAAAAAAACAACCAAAAAACCGAGAATAGATGGAAAAAGAGGGTTGTAATAAGCTAATAATTGCTTAATGAATCATGGAACAGAAAATTTGTTTGTAAACATTGTTTACTTATTTTCTTCTTTCCTTTCTTACATACAGTTATTTAATTTGTTATGTTTTGTATTTTAATTGTTAGAAACACACACACAATTTTGAGACAGGGTCTTGTATTGCCTGGGTTAGCCTTGAACTCACTGTGTAGTTGAGGATGATGTGTGATTTTTTTCTCTCTCTCTTCAGGGATGCTGCCTCGCTCATCCTCCTTCACAGAATCTAGAGCATTGCACACAGCAAGTGTCAAAAATGTTGATTGGCAGAAGGAACCTACTTCTTTTTATTTTCTTTACTGTTATTGTGTGTATGATGTGTGCACTGGTGTGCCCCTGCTGGTGTGTATGGAAGTCAGAGGACAGTTTTCAGGAATTAGTTCTTTTCTGATATTCCTGCCTCCACCTCTCATGTGCGGGGATCGCCAATGGACACCACCACACCTCCATTACACAGTGCTGGGAACTGAACCCAGACTTTCTGCACGAAAGGCCAGCGTCCTTTCTTGCCTTGAGCTCCATCTCCAGCCCCTCCCCCTCATTTGAGGCTGAGTCTCAATCTCCTGAACTTAAGTGATCCCCCTGCCTCAGTCTCCTAAGTAGCTAGATGCATGCCGCCTTGCTGAGTAAGCCATGCCAGCTGAGTAAGAAATATTTATTTGAATGTTTGCCAACACATAGCAAGTATGTTGAAATAGGTAGAAGATGTGGGCCCTACACTTAAATAGCTTATATGAAGGAGCTCATCTGTCTCATCTTTCCTCTATAAGTGTGTATCTCTGTGTGTTGTGTGGGGGTGTGTTGTCTGTGTGTGTGTATGTGTGTGTGTGTGTGTTTTGGTTGGTTGGTCCTGAGGCTTGAACTCAGAACCTCACACATGCTAAGCCCACACTCAACCACTGAGCTCTAGGCCAGCCTCACCTTTTTGGTTGAAAGAGAAGCAGTCATTCTGCTTGGCCTCTGTGCTCTCAACATTACTTGTTCACACCCGAGGCTGGCATACTGTACACAATAAATCTTTGTTGAGTGGATGAATGCTCCTCTATCATAGAACTTATACTATGATCCCCCTCCCTGTTTCCATATATGAGCTGTGTTTTTCTTTTCTATTTCAGATTGTGAACACTTGGAAGTCAAGGATTCCGCCTCGCTAGTGTTTGTTGGCGGGATCTTACACAGAGCTTTGTACAGTATAGATGTCAGATTGCTGTTCGTCAGAAAGAATGGATTCAATTTTATTTACTGGTAATATTGTGTGTATCTGTGTTGTGTCTGTGTTGGTGTGAGCATGCTACAGCGCGTGTGTGACAGGGTCAGAGGACATTTGTGAGTTGGTCCTCTCCCCCCTCCTCGGGTTCTGGGGATCACACTCAGGTTGTTGGGCACTTTTACTTCCTTAGTCACCTTACTGACCCTGAGAGGATAGATTTCTAGGGAAGGTATGGAGGTGAAAACAGTTCACACATCCTCTCTTCTATCTCTATCACAACAGAAAATGTGCTGTTTAAAGCTTGGAAATGCAGGTTCAGTCTCTTGCTTTGTTTTTGTTTTCTGTCTCTTTTCGGGGGGGGGAAGGGAGGGGCCGCTAAAGTGACAGAGGACAGAGTGTCACTTTCATTTTCTTCCTTTCAGTATTTTTTTCCTCGTCGGAAAACAGGTGAAAAATCCATTTCTCGTTACTGGTTTCTAATGGGCCTGAATGCTTCTGCAGACTTCCTTGTCCGTTTGTTCTGGCAAACAGGCTGCCCTTGCACTGATGGAGATTCAAGGGCCTGAGAGCAGCATAGCTCCCAGCGGGGTCCACTGTGGGGTCCGTGTACTGAGCTCTCTCACAAGGCTGTGACTGTGCTGTCATGGAGCATGTACTATAGCATGTACATGAGACATGTAGCATGCTTCAGGGTGGCCCCAATGCTGTTACAGCACAGTTATGCACTTGGGTGGGAAGAAGGGAAATGAGCTGCGCCTACCCAGCTGCCTTGTGCGTTTTCCTTGGCGAGATCTCCAAGGAGGATTTTAGATTTATCCACAAGTACAAACATACACAAGGGGAGGTTCCCAGTGCAGCTTTCCTGGCTTCTGATATTCTCTCTCTTACTCTGATAGTTGCCACCCACTCCACCCCAACACGAGACAGACTCACGGGGTCCAAGCAGGCCTCCAGCTCACTGTGTAGCTGAGAATTGCCTTGAACTCTTGATCCCCTTGCCCTATGCTCCACGGCACCCAGTTCTATGCAGTGCTGGGACTGAACCTAGGACTTCATGCGTGCTAGGCAAGCTCTCTACCAGCTGAGCCCCAGCCCCAGCCCAGTCCTCCGAGTCTCTGGTTCAGCAGAAAAAATTTCGCTCAACCATGGGTGCCCTGGCTGCAGGGGAAATGGCTCTGAGATGGGGGAGGGAAGGATGAATGCCTCCCCCCCGCCCCCGCTTTTCTTGCTTTCTTGATAGACTGAGCTTATCAAGGATCAGAAACAGCACCCTCTGTACCTCTATACTATGAATATCTTTTCTGTTGTTGTTTTTTAAACACAGGATTTCTCTGTGTAACTCTGGCTGCCTTGGAACTCGCTCTGTAGACCAGGCTAGCCTCAAACTCAGAGATTCTCCTGCCTCTGCTTCCTGAGTGCTAGGATTAAAGGCCTGTACCACCCCTGCCCAGCTAATGTGGGTGGTATCTTTTCAGAGGCTCTGGACATTGCCTTAAGTAGTGCCTGGTGGGAGCAGAGATAGCACCTCCCACCCACTCCTTGGTGGGATCTACACTAGCCATCTCTGTCCTCTGCAGAAACGTGCCCTCCAAGTTTCCACCTTCATCCCTTTCCTACCCTGCTAACAAGGTACCTTTAGCACAGGCTCTTGCTTCCTGTCTGCTTTGCTGGCTAGCAAGGTGCAGCAGTCCAAGGTCAGGCAGTCACGGTTACCATTGGCAATGGCTCCTTCTGGGTAGTCCAACTTTGAGTTCCAACCTCATAACAACTGGAAAAAGCATGTACTATTCTGAGCCATCGCCCGCTTTCTTTTGGATTGTTCTGATTCCTTTCCCACTCTCCCTTAGACAGGCGTGAGGGTGGTCCAAAAGCAGATTGCAGAAAGCGCTGGGAATATAGCTCGGTGGTAGGGACCTTGCCTAGCTGATGCAAGGGCCTGAGTTCAACCTCCAGATCTGTAAAACAAAACTAAATTATCCCCAACCCAAAGGAGCTGGTTTGCTTTCTGGCTACTTTTCTGCTCATCTTTATGTGTAAATTCTAACTTCCTAGCCTCCAACTAGGCAAGTTTCTGAGCTGTTATTAGTACTGTGGAAGCCTCCTGTTCAGAATGCGTTCTGATAAAAGGAGGACTCTCTTTATTTAAAAAGATTTCAGGCATACTTTGTCTCTCCCCGTTCCGAAGGCTCTCTTCTCGCTCTCCCACCCTCTCCCCAGAGCACCCCAGATGCCATCTCCTCACAGCTTCTGCTGTGAGCTGGCAGTTCACAGTCCTAGGTGTGGGAATATGGGCTTTAGTTATGGTATTGTTTACACTTTTTCTGTAACTTTTTATATTTATCAGAACAGAGAATGAATGGCTCCCCGCCTCCTTCCTGGGGCTCGCTGCTGGTTCTGCCCTATCTCGGTTCCCAAGCTGTTAGCAGGCTCACACTGCTTCCTTTGTGCTCGGTCAGATCTCAGTGTTCCAGGGCACAGTTTCTCCCACCAAACCACGGACGCTTGCCAACCATTCTCGCTAGGGTAGGAAGTGAACCACCGATCCCAGAGATTAGCAAACAAAACGAGGGGATGCAGGCTCCCCAGGGATCTCTCCACAGAGCTCCACCACAGGTACTAACTAGCTGTGCCCCCATGGCCTTGCTCCTTTTCCCAGGCAGAATCATAAGGTTGTGAGGTGGATGGACTGATCTGGGCTGAAGCGGCATACGGCTTGACACGCGGAGGAGCTGCGGAAGCAGGATGAAGGTGTTGAGCTTCTGGTTTGAGTGAGACCCGGCCCACCCTTATTAGCTATCTCTTAACAAACAAACCATACCCGTTTACTCCCTTTGTGCCTTCGTTTAGGATAGTGGTTCTCAAGTTGACAAGTGTGTCTGAATCACACAGAAAAAATTTAAAACACGTCCCCGAATTCCTGATTCAGTAGGGATAAGGCCTGAACATTCGCTTTCTCCAGGTTCTTAGATGATGCAGATGTTGCTGATTCAAGATGACACTCTCAGCACCACTGAATAGACTGGGGGTCAGTAAGGCACCTGGTGAATGCTTACTGTGTGAGCGTGAGGGCCTGAGTTCAGATCCCTAGCACCTACATCAGCACTGGGGGGTGGAGACAGAGGATGCTGGGGCTGGATGGTAAGACTGTGCAGCTGCACCAGTGAGCTTCAGGTTCAATGGGAGAGCGTGTCTGTCTTTGAAAAATGAGGTAGGGTTGGCAAGATGGCTCAGGGTTAAATGCCGCCCACCCTGACAACCTGAGCTCAGTTCTCAGAATCCACATGGCAAAAGAAGGAAATGGATTCCTGCAAGGTGCTCTTTGACCTCCACACATATGCCATGGCATGCAGGTACTCACACATACACAAAATAAATACATGTAACAAAAATTAAACAGAAAGATAAGGTGGAGAGCAACTGAGGGAGATGCCCTGACATTGACCTCTGGCCTCTGGATGTGCATGCATGCTGTACACACCCCTGCATACCTGTGGCAGTTTAAATGTAATTGGCCCCCACGGTCTCATAGAGAGTGGCACTGTTAGCAGGTGTGGCTTTGCTGGAGTAGCAATGGTCTTGTTGGAGGAAGTGTGTCACTATGGGGGTCGGCTTTGAGGTTTCCTATGTCTCAGTTAACTTCCGGTTGTCTGCAAGATGTAGGACTCTCAGCTATTCCCCCAGTACCACATCTGCTGGCACTCCACCATGATCTCCATCATGGTGATAATCGTGGAGGCCAAGAAATGCAGGCCCATTCACCTTGTCTAACAGCCAGAGAGTTTTGGAGACTAACAGGTGTAACTTGTAACTCAGGAGGTGGCTGCCTGGCCCTTTTTGACGTTGAGCTCGGTGCCATCCTGACAGCAGGTGGTCAGGATATGCAGCTGTACTTCTGCTCCTTCCCTTGTAACAATGAGGTCACCCTGGGAAGAGCTGTCTCCAAGGTGCGGGGTACCTTGTCACCTAGGCAACAGAATGCTAATGATGGGAAGTCTCAGAGTTGTCTACGTGAATTAACCTTGTTGTATCATGATAATAAGGTCTTTTGTTATCGTCTCCCCCAGTTTACCTTGGGTATAAAAGCTTTGGAAAAATAAACGCAGGCGGATTTCAGGGTCTGCGTGAGTCCTGAAATACCCTCCCAATTCTGTCTTACGTTTTCTGTCTTATTATTTTTAAGCGTCATCATATAATTTTTCTATTCCTGTGCCCCTACCGTGGTAAGAAGTGATTTTGTTGAGGCCGGTCCTCGACAGATAATGGACTGAACCTCTGAAACTATAAGCAAGCCCCCTTAATTAAATGTTTTCCTTATAAGAGCTGCCATGGTCATGGTGTCTGTTCACAGCAGTAGAAACCCTAACTAAGATAGAAGTTGGTACCAAGGACTGGGGTATTACTGTGATAGGCCTAACCATACTTTTGTTTGAAGGAATATGGGCCTTAAAACTATGGTTTAGAAAAGCAGTTGAACACTTTAAGTGCTGTTTAATGGGGCACACTAGAAGGAACATGGAAGACAGTGTGCTGAGTGTGATTTGCTGAACTGTGGGGATCAGAGGGGTTGCAGAGGAAAAGAATTTTAGCATGTTGCCTAGAGATTGTTCTTGTGAGATTTTGGTGAAGAAAGTGGCTACCTTTTACTTTTATCTAAAGAGTCTGCCTGAGACTAAAGTGAAAAATTTTCTATTAATTATGTTGGCAGAGGAAACTTCAAGACAGCCTAGGGAAGACTCCGTTATGTAGTTGTTAGTGTTAACTCTAATGAAGAGGAGTAAGCTGAGCAAGGGAAAATATTCGAGGATAAATAGAATACCAGAAAGTGTTCAATGCGATAGGTGGATTAAGAAATAGAATATAGGGGCTGGAGAGATGACTCAGAGGTTAAGAGCACTGGCTGCTCTTCCAGAGGTCCAAAACTCAATTCCCAGTAACCACATGGTGGCACGCAGACATCTAAAATGAGATCTGGTGCCCTCTTGGGGTGTGCAGACATACATGCCAGCAGAATATTGTATATATAATAAATGAATAAGTAAATCTTGAATAAAAAACAAAAGAAATACAATATAGGAAGTGGTGATTTCAGGGCAAGATCCCATCCAGCTCAGTTTCCAACTTGTGAGAAGAAACTAGAGAAAAGCTTAGATCTGGGTGTGATGGGGCACACCTTTAATCCCGGCACTGTGAAGGCAGAGACTGGCGGACTCTGAGGAGTTTGAGGCCAGCCTGGTCTACAGACCAAGTCTCAGGACAGCCAAGCTTAGGCAGTGAATGACAGAAAACTGGTATAGATGTAATTGAATAAGGGGACCATGTTCCAACCCTAGTAAGTGGCAGAACTTGGCAGCTTCGGTCATGTGACTCTGACTTTAAAGTTAAGAAGATAAGAAATGGTTTATGGACTTTGTCTCTGTGCCTAAAGAAAGCTGCTAAGGCCATGTGTGTGTCAGGAGTGTCCCTGAATGGAGGCCTAGTAGAGAGGCTATTGCATGAAGCTGTAAAATCGAAGCCTGGATTGCTTTTGGGAACCCAGATGTTAGAGCTGCCAGAGGCAGGGACACCTGCTGAGGAGAGACGCTAACAGGGAGTGGAACCAACCCAAGAGAAAGAAATGTGTTGCAGTCAACAAAGCTGAATGGAGTTGAAAATCTAAAGAGTGTTTTGACATCAGACATGGAGGTTCACAGTTTGGGGTTTGCCTGGTTGGTTTTTGGTCTTACTTTGGTTCAGTATTTTTCCACTATCTCCCTTCCCCGCATTTTGGCATGGTAATGTATATATAGCCTGTGCTATTGTGTGTTGGAAGTATGTGATCTGCTATTTGATTTTGGCTTTTACAGGTCATTACAGTTAAGAGATTACATGAATCTCAGAAGAGATTTTGAACTTTGGACTTTTAAATGTTGTTGAGACTGTGATAGAATATGGGGACTTTTGAAGTTGAACTAAATGCATTTTGCATTATGACATTGTTACAATCTAATGAGGGTCAGAGAGTGGAATGTGGTAGTTTGAGTGTAATTGGCCCCCATAAGCTCATAGGGAGTGGTACTATTAGGAGGTGTGGCTTTGTTGGAGTGTGCATAGCCTTATTGAGGAAGTGTGTCAATGTGGGGGCGGGCTTTGAGGTTTCCTATGCTCAGGATACTGCACAGTGTCTCAGTCTACTTCCTGTTGCCTGCAAGATGTGGGACTCTTAGCTATTCCTCGAGCACCATGTCTGCCTGAATGTTGCCTTGCTGCCTGCCATTATGATAATGGACTGAGCCTCTGAAACTGTAAGCAAGCCCCCTTAATTAAATATTTCCTTATAAGAGTTGCGGTGATCATGGTGTCTCTTCACGGCAATAGAAACCTTACCTAAGACAATACGCTACTGCACACATACAGGAATATGTGCGTATGTACGGCACACATAACAACCATTGATCAAGTCAGTCCCAGTGGCACATGTCTGTAATGCTAAGTACTTAGAAGACAGAAGCAGGAGGATCATTGTAAATTCAGGCAAATATAATCTACAAGTCAAATTTCAGGCCATCTGGGGCTACATAGCAACACCTTGCCTCTAAAAATGAAAGAGCTAAGCATACATCAAAAGAACACCGGCTGCAATATGGTTCTATGATTGGTGGCTAGGTCTTATCTGTTGCAAAGAAAATAAAAGTAAACAAAGTGTAAATAACGCCACAAACATTTCCTGGTAGGAGATAGGCTGGGTAGCTTCGTGCAGTTCCGTTTTAGTCACACTTCTAACTGCGAGGCATCTGTGCGCTAACAGACAGAGAGTGGGCGGTACTGCTTGGGAGGCGCACCAGTGTGTGTCTCCGCGGAGAAGTGCTACTCTTGAGTCTTATGGCAACCCCTTCCCATTGTCCTGACTGGAGAGTGACACCCTAAATCATTTCCCACGCTATATTGCCCAAGCCGTCCCCAAACTCACGGGCTCAAGTCATCTTGCTGCCTCCGCTTTCCGCTTTCCTCGTAGCGGGGACCACAGGACTATGCTACTGTACTCAGCGAGTGTATGCTATTTTTAAGAGTACAAGTATACCTCAGAATTTCACAGTAAACCTGGTGTTTGAAGCCGTGCTTCAGGGAGTCCCCATTTTATTTTCTCATCTTGCTGCTGTTCCCATGGCAATTCCTCCTCTACAAACTAGTTGAGTAGCGGGTTATTATCTTCCACGCCACCCTCCCAGCCGTGGAGGACCCCCTCTCTGCAGCCAGGCTCTGTATACTGCTGTTTTCTGACATAGTTTAGAGTTGGAGTTACAAGAACAGCTAGGAAGCAAACACTGGATGTGCAGCCTTTGTATTTGGAGACAAGAGAGAGCTTGGGGTCAGGAGAGATGGGTTTTGTTTTCATTGGTTGCTAAATTTTTTCAGACCATTCACACTGCCAACATTCAGTGCTGGGAGAAAATTCCTAGATACTTGTTCTGAACCTAAATAAATCGTGGTTTACGTTCTTTACCAAGAAGAACAGAAGGCAAATTGTTGGTAATCTGCCCTCTTTCTTCTTATATAACAACACAATCTAATTTTTGCTGACTTTAATTTAGTTAAAAAAAAAACCTTAAATTGTATTTTATGTGTATGAGTGTTTTGCTTGTCTATTTGTTTGTGTACCATGTGTATACCCAGTGCCCTCAATGGCCAGAAGAGGGAATCAGAGCCTTTGGAACTGGAGTTACAGATGGTTGTTAGTTTCCAAGTGAGTACCAGTAATTGAACCAAGTCCTCTGGAAGAGCAGCAGTCTTAACCTCTGAGACGTTTCTCTAGCTCTGGATAGTCTTAGTGGATAGTCTCTGCATAGAGCTGGAGTTTAATTTGTCGTCCTCCCTATGATAATATACTGTGTACACACTACACTGTACTAATCTTTCTATTGTTGTTAAGTTCTCACGTATAGGGAAGATCAAACAGTGGTTTTGTTTCTTTGTTTGTTTTAGTTTTAGTTTTAGTTTTGAGACAAGGTTTCTGTGTGCAACACTCCTGGCTGTTCTGGAACTCTATAGACCAGGCTGGTCTTGAACTCACAAAGATCCACCTGCCTCTGCCTCCCAAATGCTGAAATTAAAGACATGAGCCACCATATCTATCTTAAACAATGTCTTAAACTGATAATTTTATTTTTTATAGTATGTTTTGGAGTTTTAAAATTTATTTTATTATTTTTTTGAGTTTTGTGTTTTTAAAAGAAGTTTTTTGTCTTCACTAATGTTGCATGCCTCCCCCCATAATCGAATTAGACTTCATTATTTTCTGCCTTTCAAGGACTTCAGATCTGGAACTCTCTTACATTTTTTTTTTTTTGGTTTTTTGAGACAGGGTTTCTCTGTAGCTTTAGAGGTTGTCCTGGAACTAGCTCTTGTAGACCAGGCTGGCCTCGAACTCACAGAGATTCACCTACCTCTGCCTCCCGAGTGCTGGGATTAAAGGTGTGCGCCACCACCGCCCGGCTTCTCTTACATTTTTAAAAATGGTCTATGGGAATCTGGTGAGCTACAGAATACAATAGAGATACTTGCATATATATGTTTATCATGGTGCTATTTACAATAACCAAGTTATGCAATCAGTATAGGTCCTACCAATGGTGAACGAACAGAGAAAATATAGTGTATGTACACACTGGAGTGTTATTTAGCCATAAAGAACAAGCGCCCAGACTGTCCTTGAACTGGGTGGGATTCACTATGGAGCGGAGTATGGTTTTGAACTCCGGATCCTCCTGTGTCTGGTATTGCCAGACTTCCCATGAGGGCGTCGGCATAATTTCTTTCACAAGCAAAGCATTAATTTTTTTTAAAAAAAGGGGCATTAAAGTAGAAATGGAACTATTTGGAAAAGTGAAGGAAAAGCCTGGCCTTCCCCTTCTTTGGAAATAAGAAGGGGACCAGGACAAAAGAAATTCATAAGGAGGGGTAAATGTAGTTACTGTACTTTATATGCATGTATGAAAATGTCACAATGAAACCTGTTATTCTGTATGGTTAATGTACACAAATGAAAATGGGGGAAATGGTTTGTCTGGATGCTTCTTGCCTTCTGATGGGTTACATCCTGATTAACCCTTTGATAGCTGAGAACATGGTGACTGGAAAAAGCATCCATGACTACTAACCTACCAAGCAGGTTGCTTAGCAAGGCAGCATGCCTACAGTCACAGGGTTTATCCTCAGGGTGGTGGGGCAGACCGGGAGCCATGACTTCCTGCTCCTGCCTAGCATTGGGGTGGAGTATTACACTTCCTATTCAAGGCTGGGGGCTGTGGGAGGGAGAGATCAAAACTCAAAATTCAGAAGTGAGATTTCTACTGACTACAACCCTTTCACATAAAGCTGAAAAACCTTGGAGGTAGGGACTGTCTGCATTGGCATTTGACATGAAAAAAAGATGCTATGGGTACTAGCGGTCCCCATGTGGGTTTCATTTGTATTTTAATGTACCTCACCATTAGATGGTGGTATAGTAACAGACATAACAACTCAGGGACAGAAGCCTGGCCTTTTCCTTCACTTTAAATAGGTTCAGAGAATTCTAAATTGGTCTTTGTCAGCCTAGCAACATAGATTTGCTTCGGAAATCTCTGTTGAAAGTCTCCATGGCAAGTTAGATGAAGTGGATGTTAGAAGCAGGACTTTCTCTTCTAATTTTTAAAAAGATATATAAACATTAGTTATGTGTATGCATTATGTGTGTATAGGTGCTCACTGAGGCCTTGGATGCCCTGGAGCTGGAGTTACAGGTGGTCATGAGTGTCCCTATGTGGGTACTATCATCCTCACGTGGGTTCTCTGGAAGAGCAGTACACACTTTTAACTGTAGACTCCCTCTCTTCCTCCTTCCCTCCCTTCTTCCCTTTCTCCTCTTCTCCATCCTTCTTTGTTCTGGGAATGAAACTCAGGGCCTCATGCAATCACTCAGCTACTGAGATGGGGATATAGAATTTTACTTTTGACTAAATTTTACTTTTGCCCTAAAGGTGACCCCCAGATTTGGGATAATGACCCTTTAAACTCAAGAGTGGTTGGATGGGGTGGGAGGCATTGTTATGAGGCATCTTAGCATGACTTTTGGCTTTGCTATTCTTCTCAATATAAATGTTAGAAGGATACTTCTTTTACGGTTTTGGTGTTTTGAGATAGAGTGTCAGTATATAGTCTAGGTGTCCTTGAACTCTGGATCCTCCTATCTTTGCCTCCCAAGTGGTGGAATTATAGTCCCATACTATCATCCCCTGCTAAAAATACATATTTGTTGCTTCCTCTTAAGAGGGCTCCTTTCTTTATCCAACATTCATATCCTATACATTTTCCCTACTAGTTTAATTTTCCATCCCTGCGTCGATACTTTCTCAAATTGGTGTTTCTTTTAAAAAGCAGGGAGTGCTTTCCCACGTTTGGGATGTGGGAAAGAAAGGACTGGTTCTTCCCCGATCTTGTTCCTCCTCCGTTTCGAGCTACCTGCCCTTTGACATTCCCGTCTTGTTTTTTACAGTGAGTCACAAGGTGTCCTCGTCTGGGATTCCTTGTCCGTAGAGGACACAAGAAAACTAGGTCAAGGGAATTTGCATGGACGTTTAAAGGTTTTCAAGAATGGCACGTTTGGTTTAATTTCTCACATAATTGAAAGGCTCTAATGGTATTAGAAAGCTAATGGGGCTGTGGAAATAGAAACAAATCCAATTAGACCTACTTTCAGAAAAGAAAATGAGTCCGAGAAGAAAAGGCACCCAGTGAAACAGAGAGAACAGACTGCATTTGATTTATAAACGTTTTCCTGCCTTAGGAACCAAGGTGATGGCCTCTCACAGGGCCTTGAGGGACCTAGACCTGCTGGGACAAATCAGGAGCTCAGCTTGTCAACCACCCACTCACCAGCCCGTTGACAAAGGGTGTCTCAGTTTGATCACAGGCTCCACTGTTATGCTACCCTTTTCAGGGACCATGTCATTATCACAGCCAGGAACTGGCTCTCTGTGTTCTGAGCTGGGGCTCCATCAATTATGGCCTTGTCCTCCTAGTCTGGTACATTCTATGACAGTGGGAAAGTTGCCAAGGCAAATGAGCGAAAACCTTGCCTGCATGCTCACCGTGGACAGACAGCAAAGGACCTCCTGGTTCTTCTAGCTTTCAGGATGGTGTCGGCCATCACAGGTGGCTACGGAGACCCTTTCTGCTGTTTGCTTGTGAAGTGGTTGTCACCATCACAGAGTCTCTCGCTAGACACCTGGATGCTCTGGAGGATGCTGCCCCTGCTTTGGAGCACTGGGAAAGACTGGTGGGAATCAAGGCTTCTCTAGGCCCTAGAGTGGTGCAGCCGTCTGGATCACTCAGTCTGTCTCTAAATACAGCTTCGCTCCTTCCCCACATTTCCTGAGAAATTGCTGTCCTAGGAAATAGGGGCTTCCTCAAGACCCTGGGAAATCTGCTGAGTTTCCTTTCCATCATACCCAGGGTAGCCACTGCAGGGACTTTCCTGAGTGAAAAGGGCATAGCTCCTGTGCACTCTTTATTGTGGCTTTACCAGGGAGCTTGACTTTCTCTAGTCATGGCCCACAAAGAAATCGGTTATGGAAATAGCTAACAAATTTATTGCAGATACACCAGCCTTTGGTGAAAAACTGATAAATGTTAGCTTTGGGTGGGGAAGATGGGATGAGATCTCTAATGTGTAGCCTTTGTTTCTTTCCAGGGTATGACAGCTCTGGGACCTGCATTTGGGGGGAACTTCCCAGAAGGCTGCACAGCCTTGGGAGGGAGTTGGTAGAGGGAGAGGAAGCGGGACTGCCTTTGTGAAAGCTCTGGGCTTCAACAGAGAGCAGGGGTCCACAGTGGAGTCCTCCTGACATGGAGAGATTGAGAGATAGTCTCCATTTGCTCCGAGAGGAGTCTGGCATGCAAACTGGGGCAATAACATGTGCCCCCAGCTCTGCTTTTTCCCTCTAGGCTGGCAGGAGAATTGCTGGGAGACTAAGAATGAATATTGCTGCAATCAGGGATGCTTGGCCCGAGATACCTAATTTCTGAAAAGAGAGTATGATTTGTGATTGAAAATGTCTATATAGGGGGTAGAGGTCAGTGGTAAAGTCTTGCCTGGTAGCATCCATAAGGACCCGAGCTCTTCCCTAGAACCACTATAAAAATACATGTATGTACATATGTATAAATTAAATGTCCACACAGTGGTCTGATACTTCAGAGGGAACAAGAAAATTCGGAAGTCCTTGGAGGTTTTTTTTTTTAAAGATTTATTTATTTTCATTTTATGTGCATGAGTGTTTTGGCTGCATGTATGCATGTATGTGTGGGCACCATATGCATGCCTACTGTCTGGGGAAGAGAGAAGAGGGAGTCAGACCCCGAGGACTAGAGTTACAGATAGTTGTGAGCCACCGTGTGACAAAAGCAAGTACTCTTAACTGCTGAGCCATCTCTCCAGGCTCTGGAGTTCTTAAAGTATTATTATTATTATTATTATTATTATTATTATTATTATTATTATATTGTGTGTGAGATCAGAGGACAGTTTTTGGAAGTTGGTTCTCACCTTCTCCTGGGAGTCAAGTTCAGGTCATGAGGCAAGCAAGCACCTTTACAGGCTGAGCTCGCTTGCCTGGAGTTTTTAATCAAATGACAAACCTTTGTTATAGACACTTCTCAAGGCAGCAGTGACTGACAGGATCCTCTTATTTGGTCCACACCAGTGAGGGCTGCCAGACCAAAGGGTGGATTTGGGGCTCCGTGGTAGCTGTTGACCCTGCCAGGACCAGCCCAACCTGTAGGGTTCCTTGCCTTGGGTTAGGAGGGAGCAGCAGCAGAGGAAATGGGGCCAGCCCTGTGGACACCATCTTTTAATAAAGCACACATTCGCAGAGAGCATTTTCTCACTCTCTTCTGTAGCCAGTACAAAAGTCTCTCAGCCTCCCCCCCCCCCCCCCCCCCCCCCCCCCCCCCCGTGACTCACAGAGGGTGGGAATTTCCTCCCACAGTCTTGAGAACCCCTGTCCTGACAGCTACCACAGTAACCAAATTTCACCCGGTGGGATTTTGAAAAGAATAAGACGGATCAGGAGAATTAACAACATGAGATAGAGCCTGAAGGCAGAAAATGGTTCTAGTCTGGAGGATTGGGCTCTCCTGTCAAGTGTCCCCTCCTTTGGGATCTTGATGAAAGATGTTAACAGAAACTGAATTAAGGTCCAGGGTCCCATATGGTACAACTATCAGTATCTTTGCCACTCTTCAGGGGATGTGATGTGCTGCAGTGGTGTGTGTGTGTCCCGTTTTGTTTTTCCATGCCCAGCCCGGGCCACCGTCAGCACCGCAGGCTACAGCTGGTGTTGATGGAGCAGAAGCGCTGAGTCACAGGCTGCTCAGCGACCCTTACACCATGCCATTGTCCTTTCTTTCTTGTTAGGCATTTGAGGACTCAGTCGGTGTTTTTGTTTTGTTTTGTGTTTGCCTGGGGCCTATCCCTGCCAGGAAATCAGAGTGTAAAAGCCAGAGGCTGCCAGGTCTCTGAGCAAATCGCTCTAACGCAACCGCGGGAAACCACCGGGTCTTTGAGAATACTCCGCACCTCAGATGGCGGTGGAAGGTGCCGCCCCAGCCTGGGCACGTGCCTCCGGGCGGGTGTGGGCAGAGGTTCACATTTTTCTGCAGTTCTCACTGCTGTGCTAGTTTCGACCAGAGCCTCCGAATCCGATGTCCTTGCACGCTCCTGTGAGGACAAGTGCAAGAGGCGGGGCTGATAATATCTGTGTGACATAGGTTCTCGGAGAAGCAGAGCCCGAAGAGGGCTATACACATTTGTTTAAACGGCTATTTGTGCCCAAAAAATTTGCCCTTTTATTAACCTTTTAAAATTTATTATGTAAAGTAGCACAGTGGTGGGGTCGACAGGAACGCGTAAAGATGAAGTAAAAATTAGGCACACACACACACACACACACACACACACCTATATGCCAACCCCGTCCAGCGAATTCATACTCCATGGCTTCAGTTCTCAGTAACTCCCTTCTCACAAAATTGTCCATAGCCCATCACTCAACAATAACGATCACAGCTGACTTTTTTTCACTTTAACAAATGTGTCATTTTATCCATTTTCTTTTTTGTTTACAATGTTTATATTTTTGAGAATTTCATATGTGAGTGCTGTGCTTCATTACCCTTCCTCCAATTTTCTCATACCCCTCAAACTCATGACTTTTTAGTTAATAATTATATTGTGATAGACAGACAGACAGACACACACACACATCAAGGCCAGCCTGGGCTATATAAGAAAAATATAAAATCCACTGAGCCCATGTAATGTTATTGTGTTCTCATGCTTCGGGCCGATCCCTTGGGAGTGGGTTTGTCCCTGGAGCGTCTCCCTCTCTGAGCAGCCGTGGGTTGCCTGTAGCTCTTCAGCTAGGGGTGGGGCTTTGTGGAATTTCCCCTTCCTGAGTCAGTATGTTGACTGGGGTCATCAGAAAAGTCTTGGTTTTTGTTTTTTGAGCCAGGGTCTCTTGTTGCCCAGGCTGACCTTGAACCCTATGTAGCTCAAAGAGTGACCCTGAACTCCTTCCTGCCTTTACCTCTCAGGTAATGGGGTTACAAGTAGGCAGCACTGTGCCAAACTGCTGTTTCAGTGTGCAGTATTCCTCTTCTCCCCATATATCAATTGACACGCACATATTTATTTATATAATTGGGTTCACATTATGCATTTCATTAAATGAAAAATATCCCTATATTATTAAGCCATATTTTAGAAGTGCTGTAAATTAGTGTGGTATGTGTAAAGGTATGGATAAAGTTATGTCTTTGTTTTCTGCCATGACCTGGTGTGTGTGTGTGTGTTACTGAAGAATTGAACCTAGGGCCTTGTGCATGCTAGGCAAGTACTCTACCACTGAACCACATCCCCAGCTCTGTCAGCGTCCATTGCTGGATTATCTCCTTAGGATTTCTGTTGCTGCAAGGAGATGACATGACTGAAAATCAAGCTGGGGAGGAAAGGGCTTATCTGTCTTACACTTCCATATCATAGCCCATCCTTGAAGGAAGTCAGGACAGGAACTCAAACAGGGAAGGAACCTTGAGGCAGAAGCTGATGCAGAGGCCACGGACGGATGCTGCTTACTGGCTTGCTCCTTGTGGCTTGCTCTGCCTGCTTTCTTACAGAACTCAGGACCACCAGCCCAGGGACGGCACCACCCACAATGGGCTGAGCCCTCTCCCATCAATCACTAATTAAGAAAATGCTCTACAGGCTTGCCTACAGCCTGAGCTCATGGGGGCATTGTCTCAATCAAGACTCCCTCCTCTCAGATGACTCTAGCTTGTGTCAAATTAACATAAATCGAGTTAGCGTACTTCCTCCCACCTCTATAAGGTACCAGACACATTTCCCTCTCAGCCATCTCACATCAGCCCTTGCTCCTTTGGTTCTGCAGCATCTCTTAAGTTTTATCTGTCTGGACCAGTGGTTTTCAAACTTGAGTAAGGATTTCAGTTTGCTGGAAAGCTTGGCAAGAGATTGCTGGGCCTCTTTCTGGTAGGGCGGGGTTGGTAGGCAAGACCCCAAGAAACATCACCTCGTTGGTCCATCATGGAGAGTCGCTGATACAGAAGAAAGGGTGACTGATTTGACTACCTGAAGCCATCTGTCAACACCACTTTCTTACAAACTCATTCCTTGTATTTATCTTGTCTCCAAAATTCTCCATTGAATCACAGCTTCTTCTGTGTCCTTCTTCATATAAACAGAAGGCAATGTTTTCTTCGGGTTGGACATACAGTTCAAGAGTGTGTGTGTAACATTCTAAAGACCCCAGGTTCCATTTCCAGCACCCAAAATCAAATAAAATAAATACCATAAAAATAGTAGAGATAAAATTCTCAGCAAGGGGTATTGTGGAATATTAGTTGAAGATGTATTACATTTGTTTATGTTGTGGAACATTTGTTTAATGATGCAAAGATGTGTTGCATTCTTTTATGTTGCATTTAACTCTGTGAAGCTGTGTTACTTTGCTTAAAACACCCGATGGGTCTAATAAAGAATAGAACAACTAATAGCTAGGCAGGAAGAAGGATAGGCAGGCCTGGGCAGGTGGAGAGAATAAATAGGAGAAAAAGAGAAGAAGGGGAGAGAAAAAAGAAGAGGAGGACACAAGGGGCCAGCCACTCAGTCACACAGCCCTTTACAGAGCAAAGTAAAGAAAGGTATAGAATAGAGAAAGGTAAAATCCCAGAGGAAAAAGGTAGATGGAATAATTTAAGTTAAGAAAAGCTCGCTAGAAACAAGGCAAGCTAAGGCCCAGCATTCATAAGAAAGAATAAGTTTCTGTGTGATTACTGGGGAGCTGGGTGACAGGCCCCTCAAAGAACCAAAAGAGTAAAAGATCAACCAGCAACAGAGGGCTTGGATTCCGAGTGGAAGGAGAAGCCAGAGTGATTTGTCCTTCCATTTCGCTGCCTCGGGTTCTCCTCGGGCTGGCTCAGGAGGAAATGCATGGCTGTCCAGACCACTGGCTAAAGGAAATGACACGTTATCCTTTCCCCCACATCTGGTCATTTCTGAAACACAGTCAAGCCCTGATGATGTTGTTGGCTCCTTGGAAGCTTGTATCTTTTTCCCGAGGGAGGTAGGGGGTGAGAACCAAGGAGGATAGAGTCTATTTTTGGTGGTCAGCCATGGGGATGCCTTGAGCAGGGGGCAGAGGGTCACCAGCAATACAGTCCTATTCTGGGACAGAGACACAAGCTTCCTTCCTGTCCGGCTCAGTAACAGCCTCTGTAAAGTTGGAAACTTTCGCGGAGGGCCGAAGAGATTTGAAAATGGGCTGGAGGGGCTGGGTTCAGGACACATGGACAGGCTGAGCGGGGAGGAGAGGTTCGTCAGGATGCTATGTGTTGAAGTGGCAGCAAAACTGAGACCGTTGCGTAAGGCTGAGCGGCTGTCACAATTTACAGTGGTAGCCCAGAGGGGCTTAGTGGCATCGGGCTGTCCCTTTTACTTTTCCTGTGGTACCTGGGCTTCCAATAGGCCAGGTGAGCACTCTACCACTGAGTCACACTCCAACCCAAGTCAACCTTTTTCTTAAGCTCCCTCACGGTGCTAGGTGCAATGTGAAGAAAGAACAGGAACTATGGGATGGGGTGCCCAGCTAATGGAGCCGGAGGCGTGACCCAAGTTAATGTGTTCTGCGCAAGTCAGTCGAAGCACCCTGAAACTTAGCTGGAGGTCAGAGGATGCGTGTCTCTTCACTGATCCCATCCAGCAACCAGAGCCAGGTTCAGCTGAGGGTTGAGAAAAGAAAAGTTTGCTCTTCTTGAACGAGCAGAGGGTCTCCCGGATTTGGAGGGAGTGCGGGGGTCAGACGGGGCACCTCAGCCTTTGAATCGAAGGGCATTTGTTGTACCAGGCCTTTGTTTTGTCCCAGCCAGGCACCCTGGTGAAGGCATCCTGGGAATTTGGCCTGCAAACAGAAAGGGCATTTCCTTGTGTGGATTTCCTGTTTAGGTCTGCGCAGAAACCCAAAGGCTGGCCGGCCTCATAAATCCTCTAGACATTACTGGTGTGGACACTCTGGCGGGATGCCATGGGAACACTGCACAAAAATAGAAAGGAGAGGAACACATTCATGCTCTAAATGTCGGGTGGGCTTCAGGCTCCCTGTTTGCCAACCCTAGCCAGAGGGGGCTGGACCAGGGGAGATGAGCAGCGGCTCCCTCCAGCTTTGGTTCTCAGGTTCTGTTTCCTTCTTGAGGGTCACTGGGCAAGCTCAGTTATGGGAGGCACCTGAAAATCTACCGAAGAAAAGCGTGATATAAGTTTCACCTGAAGGAAAAGGAAATTGTCCCTCATATCTTCTGGAAGGTATTTTTAAATTCTGGGATTTCCCAGACTTTCCTAAACACTTAGCAGACTCCACAAACGCCAGCCGCCAGCCCGAGGAGTACCGTGTAGTCTTGCGGCTAGGTTTTGACCTAGCAAGGTGTTGAATGAGATGTTTGTTGAGGGGATGTGGCCCATTTCAGGGATCCTCCCCACTTCCTGTTTTCCTTATCTCCTGCGTCCGTTCAAATGACAGTTTGGCTTTCAGAGTTATTTCCTTGATGGACGAAGCCATGTTTTCATATTTAACTCGGGCTGGAGGCAGATTTGGAGGCAGACCATTTGAGAAACGGATGGGACAATGCTACCGTTTAGATTGTCAGTACCCCTCAAAGAACTCGGTGTTAAAGGCATGCTCCCCAGTTTCTGGGGCTATCAGGAGGCAGTGGAACCTTCAGACAGGTGTGATGTGAGGAAATGAGGTCACCGGGGCTATGGATTGCGGGACCCTGGTGACACACCCCTTTCTCTCTTTGGCTTTCTAGTAATAAACTCTGTCCTGAATTTCTGCCACTGTGTGCTGCCTTCAGACCCCAAAGCACTGAGGTCAACCAAGCCTCTGAAGCCCTGAACCAAAATAATATTTTCTTTTTCTTCTTCAGAAAATTATTGACTTCAAACATTTGTTAGAGCAATGAAAAACTGCCCAGAGGGGGCAGAAGAAGGGATTCTCCTGGAAGTGTTTTGGTCCCTTGAGGGTCTTCTCATGGTCCTGATGCTGCTGCCTTCATCTATTTTTCTCATTTATCCTCATTTGTCTCCCTTAAAAAATAGTCATAACTGTCGTGTCCTTGCGGGGAGGTACTTGAGTGATGCTGTACTGTGTTAGTCTGTGAGAACAGTGTCTATTAAATTAATTGGATTTTCTACTTAAATGAGAGCAGACCCATTATACAGCAACATTTCCCAAGACAAGACAGGCTGCAGGAACAAGCAGCAATATATTCTCACTTCTCTCTGGTGTGAATCTGTATAACAGCAAAGGAGGCTTGCTTCCAGAGTTCCATTCTTGGATATCAGTTGGAATTATGATTACTATTATTATTCAGTTTTTAAAGACATGGTTTCTCTGTAGCCTTGACTGTCCTGGAAATCGCTCTGTAGACCAGACTGACCTCAGACTCACAGAGATCCACCTGCCTCTGCCTCTTGAGTGCTGGGATTAAAGGCGTGAGTCAACCACCTTCTGACATTGCTTGGAATTCTTGGTAACAACTATGTAAATCTCAGGTGGGAGATGGATTTAGTGGAGAAATGTTACTTTGCTCTCAGAATCCATGGGAAGGCCGGGGAACCAGGTGATACAAGGGAATAACTAGAGGTTTCCAAGATGGTTCAGTGGGTAAAGGCGCTTGTCACCGTGCCTGACAACCCAAGCTGATTTCTGGAGCCCTCACGGTAGAAGGAGATAACTACCTCCTATAAGTTGTCCTCTGGCCGCCACACATGCATACACAATAAATGTCTTAATTTTTATTTTTAAAGAAAAAGACAATAAATGATCAGGAAAGAAATCATGAAAATACTGCCCCCAGGGCTGTCACTGCTGGACCTTGGCCGCCATGTTGCTAGTCCCTGGCATCTTGTATATTCATCACAGAGCTGCCTGACACACAGTCCCTCTGACACAGCCACCACAGATGACTTCTGCCTCCCTAGGGCCATTGTACCTCAGTAGGGCCTCTGACCAACTGGGCACCAGCGATGTGCTGTGCAAGACGAATGCTCTGTGCCCTCTTTGCCTTCTAAAGTGGTAATGGAGTCCTAACTCTCCTTTTCTGGGTCTTCCTTGCAAAGAAGAAGGACATTTAAAGACTGGGTGGCTAAGAATGACCAGTGTGCATATTTATGTACAACAGTCTGCCAGTGCCCACAGTTTCAGTGACTTGTGGTCAACCACAATCCAAAAATAAAAAATGAAAAATCCTAGAAAAAAACAGGTTATATATCCTAAGTAAACTTTATTATAATGTATCATTGTATTCTGTTTCAGTATTAGATATTATTAGTATTTATTTCTGAACCTAGAAACTTTATCATAAGTATATACAGGTTATATATATGATTTTTATGTATATTATATATAACAAACTATTACAAGTATATGTACACACACATACACACATACATATATGTACCTGGAGTGGTACCTGTGGTTTAGGTATCACTTAAAGAGCAGTATATGGCAAGGCACACACCTTCAAAGGCAGACGCCTGTGTTAATGCAACTTTCAAAAGTAGCCTTTCCCTTATTTTCAGCTAAACTTCATGGTGTGAACTGAGCATATCCAGAAGCATTCTTGTCCATTACTTTAATCTCTGTGACTGTAGACTGAGCATGCCTGGGAATGGAACAGACCAGTTCCTATACGAATACTAATAGGTCCTCTCCCACACGTTTCTTGCCTGCTACGGGTAACACACCTCTGTTTACTTGGTTATGTGTTAGTTGTGCTTATGTTGGCTTGGATTCACCAAGGTGTGAACTCATCACGTTCAGCTGTTCAAGAGCTTGGAAAGGCAGGACTCAAAGCAGACCAACTGTGTTCAGCAGTGAACCTCCTCCAGAAAGTAACAGCCAGTGTGGCTTCTCTTCAACCTCCATCCCTCGTAGAAAAGCCTCCACTTTCATGTGGTTGGAAATACCCTCTTTGGAAGAACTGACCTCACGTAATGAAAATCATACTGAATTATAAACTAAGAATTGCTTTCTTGTTCAGAACCACCAGAGGTCCTGTTTGTCAGCCGCACGGATGGCTGACCAGGGAGACGAAGGAGCGGCAGGGTGCTTGGAGGCCTTTTCTTCTTTCTTTCTTTAATGAAGGCATAGCTTAGAGAAGCCAAATAAATAGATTGGTACTACCCTAAAGAAGGGCCTGCAAGTGTAGGGAATGGGAAAGGCATGGACAATGTAAACATGGATCTTTTTATTGACTTCCTTCTTTGGAAACGTATCTTTGGCTTGTAAATGTCCAAACACTGAGGTGGAGCGCAGAGACCAAAAACATGAAGTTCAAGGACAAACTTGGTATTACAGTGGCCCTGACTGGATTCATAGGTGCCAAATATAGATGCAAACCTAGCCTGTGCCCCTGGGAACCAGTGGGTTGACCCCACCAGAGCAGAATCTTAGGTGTGGAACTGGGAGTGAGTATTGCATGAGAAAATCCCGTCATTTTGGACTGGATCGGGATCCGTTCACATCACGGAGAGATATAATTTGAGAGCTTTGGAATACTGGCTTTATGTAACCTCTGGATTATAATAATTTTTTAAAACTAGTGTTCTGCTTTCCCAGTGTCAGTAAATATGCAGTTTTCATGGTTGCTTTGGGCCTTTTGAGGATCATCTTATCACAGAAGCATATTCATAGAAGAGGGCTTTTTCCTCCCCTCTCCCTGTCCCTTCATTCATTCATAGGTTCACAATGTAGCCCAGGCTGGCCTTCATGGCATGTCTCAGCCTCCTGAGTGCGACATCACACCCAGCAGGAAAAGGATTCTGAGCCTAGGTAATTAGGTTCTTCAGTTAGGGACCAGGAATAGGCTTCCCAGAAATGAAAACAAGAAACCAAATCAGGGGCTGGAGAGATGGCTCAGTGGTTAAGAGCACTGGCTGCTCTTCCAGAGGATCTGGGTTCAAGTCCCAGTACCCACATGGCAGCTTACAACTGTCTGTTACTCCAGTTCCAGGGGATCCAGCACCCTCATACAGAGACATGCAGTTAGAACACCAATGCACATAAATTATAAAACAAGAAAAAAACCAAGAAACCAAATCAAGTCTATGTCTTTGGGTTGGACGTATTCCTACAGGGTTGACATGGAATCTTGTTTTTACTAGGAACACAAGTTAGAAGCAGAAGATGGGGTCTAAGCAAGGCAGAAGGTTCTGAACTGTAGTGTGGCTGTGTGCAGGAGGCTGGCTACCTGGGCCTCAATCTCCACTGCAGCTGATTCCATTGAGCCAACAAGGTTCAGTGACCAGTGTGATAGAATGCCCAGGCTATAACCAAAAAACCACTAAGGACTCAGGAACCTCCTGCAATAGGGGCCTAGTCATTCCTAGGAAGGTTGAGATGAACTACGTTGTGTCCCTCCGGAACTTTGTATCTGTGTAAGGAAATCTCTGAAGGGGCTGGGACATTAGGGTGGGAACAATGTGGAGGGGACTGTTGTGTCTGGCACACGGGCCATGGCTGGTAGGTAAAGCAGATGATAGTTTTATAATCATTGCACCTTTCGCCTTGACTAGTCCATGAGTAAAGGGCACGTGTTCTCAAGAAAGCGCATAGACTGCAGGATGAGAAGTTTACCTTCTGCAGTCCAGGTCCCTCAATGCAGTCCCATCTGTCTAGAGTAGTGGTTCTCAACCTGTGGGTAGTGACCCGTTGTGTGTGTGAGGGGGTCACGTATCAGATCTCTTGATTATCAGATGTTTTAACAATGACTCATAGCAGTTGTGTATGACTCAAAGACAAGTCAATGATCAGGGAAACATTGTATGAATGTGGCCACAGGCTGAGGACGATCAGGAGTCCAGGGAGCTGCAAAGTGGCCAAGGATGTTACCTATTGGTACCTTGTTCTTGGCTTAGTGAAGGGAAAGTGGTTTTAGATCTTTGCATGCTTGAGAGAATAAATTTGTTTTTAACTGCTTGTTACAACAGCTTTAGGAAACTAGTACAGAGGTCGGTCATGACTGTGTCCAGAAAATGGTTGAGATGAAATGAAAAGAGTACTTCTCATGAGAGGAACCTAAGAGCTCCTTAGCAGGCTGTTTCTTTCTTTTTTCCCCGTCTATGCTCCCCCCCCTTTTTTTTGATAGGATTATGTAGCCAAGGCAGGTTTCCATCTTGTAATCTCCTGCCTCAGCCTCCAGAGTACAGACATGTACCACAGTGCCTGATGCCAAGAGAATATTTCTGTTGTGCTGTTTAGTCCTCAGCTCTAGGCCAGCACATGTACAGAAGAGGGCGAAAAAGTACTTTGTGATGACATAGACGTCCACACAGTGAGCGGCGACACTTTATTATTATTATTTTTAAAGGTGAGAGAAGTCAAAGGAAAATCTGAGTACCTTCATCCTTGGTGTAGGGGACCATATTCTTACCTGTGCCCGTCAGCATCTTCATCCTTGGTGTAGGGGACCACATTCTTACCTGTGCCCGTCAGCATCTTCATCCTTGGTGTAGGGGACCACATTCTCACCTGTGCCCGTCAGCATCTTCATCCTTGGTGTAGGGGACCACATTCTTACCTGTGCCTGTCAGCATCTTCATCCTTGGTGTAGGGGACCACATTCTTACCTGTGCCCGTCAGCATCTTCATCCTTGGTGTAGGGGACCACATTCTCACCTGTGCCTGTCAGCACCTTCATCCTTGGTGTAGGGGACCACATTCTCACCTGTGCCCGTCAGCATCTTCATCCTTGGTGTAGGGGACCACATTCTTGCCTGTGCCTGTCATTTTTTAAAATCATATTTTATTTATTTATTTATTTATGCACAGGGGTAGGGATGGTCATATATAGTAGCTATTGTTCTGTGTGGAGGTCAGAGGACAACTCACAGGAGTTAGTTTTCTCTTTTTCTGCCACATGGATCCTAGAGACCAAACTGATGTTTTTAGGTTTGGGGACAGACACCTTCATCTTATGATTCATCTCCCTAGCTCTCTACCTTTTTATTAATTAATTTTGAGTTATGGCCTCTCCCTGAACCCAGAGCTCCCTGATTCTGTTAAACCATCTGGTCAGCAAATGCCCGGGGCCCTCTTGCTTCTGCTCAGACTTGTGTGAGTAACTCTACTCCTTTTTTCTACAAGGGTGTTGGGGATTTGAACCTGAGTCTTCATGCTTGTGCTGCAAACACTTTACCAGCTAAACCATATCCTCAGCTCTGGAAATAACAATTTAATGCTCATGGCCTCAGCACTCAGAGTTCCTGGCATGCCAAAAGATGATCGATTTGGTTATGGACTGTCGTTTTTAAGTTTGAGGATTCTTTTAAGCTAGTTCCAGTGCTGGGTTATCAGAGGACGGCCTGGCTCAGCTCTCTTAGACAAAAGCCAGGACGTTGCTGGGGTACAGAGTCTACAGCCTGAGGGTTTCTAGAATCATGACCATAAAACTCATGCCATTTGGGCTTCCAAATTTTGATCATTGCTTGAAGATACATTTTCTTTCTTCCGTAGGGCACCCTCCCACTATGGCATTCTGAACCAACTATAGGAGGCATCGCCTGCCAAAGAAATGGAGGACTTTGCAAAGCTAGGGTGTGGTACCCATTGCAAGCTGAGCTGAAGCAGATAACCTAAAATAAATCACGATTGTATAGGAATTTAAAAGAAAAGGATATTTGCCTTTCTCAACATAAACTTTTCTGCTAATTTCTGTAGCATGTTCATGTCCTTAAAACATCTAACATGGTAGCCACACATTGAGATGCATCTTAGGCAACAGCCACATATACAAACTACAGATGATGATACCATTGGTGACTCAATATAATTACACCCTTGCTCCTAAACCCTGTCTTTCTATGCATTCAAAGCACGTGATAGACATTATCATTCACTTTTGTTGGGTAGGCAGGGAGCAGGCAACACTATTGTCTTCATCTCACACGTTTAGGAAAAGCTTTCACGGGAGTGATCTGTCCAAAGCCCCACTGGCAGTAAGAGTCACTGGAAAGGAAATGGCTGGAGCCTTAATTTAAAAGACAGGACTTCCTGTAGTGGCAGCTCCAGGTCCCAGGTGCTGGGATATTTCTAACTTCAGGCATCCTCAGAGCCAGAGGGCACAGAGGACTCATTGTTTCCTTCATTTGTGATGTATAGGAAGGACTTGAGTACAAGATAACTTAATGAACTCACTTTCAGCAGTGTGTTGTTGAATTAATAGGGACAGTCAATATGTCCTTTCTTTCCTTTCTTTCCAAGAAGGCAGGGGCATTGTAAATACAGCTCCGTAAAGTAGGAGCTGCGGCAGAAACTGGGATACAAAAACACTGTGAAGCATCCAAATTTGGTGGCTTTTATTTGTCTGTCTATCTATCTATCTATCTATCTATCTATCTATCTATCTATCTATTGTACTAGAAGTGATTCTAAGGCAGGGATGTGGCTCATTGGAACAATGCTGGCCTAGGATATGTGCGATTCTAGATTTGATCGACAGCCCTCTCCCCGTAAATAAATAAAATAAATAAGAAGATCAGTCCTGTGCTGTGGGAAGCTTAAGGAGTGGTAAAGCCGAGTTCAAGAACTTTGACACCAATAGCTCTGTGATTTTGAGGAAGTTTGCGAGTGTTTTAGTTTAGTCTCCTGTTCTGGCAATTCTGGGGATGGCGTGTAGAGTCTTGTCCGTGCCAGGCAAGGTCTCACTCCCCATACTGCACCCCAGTCCACTTAGAGAAGTTCATTAACCTCTCTGAATCTCACCTTTTCTTTTTTTAATTTTTATTTTCTTAAAACTTTTCCTTTTTTTGAGACCAAGTCTCATGTATCCTAGGCTGGCCTTGAACTCACTAGATATCTGAGGATAACACTGAACTTCTGATCTTTTTGCCCCTACCTCCCCAGTGCTGTGCTCTAGGTGTGCACCACCATCTCTGGTTTGTGGCGTGCTACAGATCAAACCCAGGGCTTCCTGCTTGCTAGGCAAGCACTCTACCAATTGAACTACATTCCTGGTCCCTATTTTTGTTTAATATAAAAATTGATACATAACATCGTGCATATTTCCGTGGTGTGTTGACGTGTATTACAGAATGTACCAGTGAGAGTAACCATTTCTTCCTCATTTCTTATTTCCTTGTCAGGAAAACATACAACATATTTTCTTCTACCTTTTTGTTGTTGTTAATGTTGTCAAGGCTGAGTCCCACTCTGTAACCCACCCTGGCTTTGAACTAACAATAATTCTCCTGCCTCAGCTCCCCAAGTGCTGAGGTTACACGTCTGAGGTCTCACTCCCACATCTCCTGCCTCCTTTGAAACGTGGAATATTGTCACTATCTGTGGTCACCTTGCCGTGTGATGGCACACCTGAGCTTACTTATCGTCTGGCTTAATAGTTACTGATTGGCCTTTCCTCATTCCCCTCCCTCATTTTTCTTGTCTGTAGAATGGGTACAATATTTCCTTATCCAAGGACTATGATGATGATAGGAGACCATCTATATAAAATGCCTTCTGAATAGTAAAGCACCATAAAAACAAGGCAGTATGTATATTGGATTGCCAAAATCATGTGCTCTAACACAGGCTGTACCTTCTGCCTGTGACACCTGTCTCTCATACTTTCAAATCTGTAAATTATTACTTCCTGGACCAATCAGGAGATGAGAAACTGAAGTGGGGTAAGGCCTGGGGCTGCTGCTCTATCAGAGTTTAGAGACTGGAAATACAGAGTGTGTCTAGGTGATGAAAGTCAAGGCTGTATACTCTGTGGGAAGCAGGAAGTGTGGAAAGCAACTCCCTGGTGCCTTCTGGAATGTGGGCCCTTTTGTCCAGAAACTTTGAGGTAAAGAATTCCATAGGCAGCAATTGTTTAATTAATCATGGCTAGAACTTAGTTGTTGGTAAGCCAGATTCCACTGCGCAGTGTTATGGCTTCTTCTACTAAGATGTGTGCATAACTTAAATCCAGGAGCAAGCCCACGGGATTTGACCTCCTAACCTTTAAAACATAAGGCAGCTCCTTTGGCTACCAGACAAATCAGTTGGTTCCTAATTGCCAGGACTTAAGAGTTCTTAGGCAGACAGGGCCCCATTGATTCTATGACCCCCACAGACTAACACCAAGGAGCCCAAAGGAATCTCCACTTTAGAACAAGGTCTGTGACCCTAACGGAAGACTGGCGCTTCGACTTCGCCCCTTACCTCCCTGCCACACTTTCAGGCTTGCAGCCTCATGAGGAAATCGCACTGGAATGCCCAGCTTCCATCTGGCTGTAATGACATGTTGCGCTGAGAGGAGAAGGAGGACAATTTTCTCGGACATTCCTCTCAAACTAGAATACGCGCCGTGGTTTTTTGTTTTGTTTTTGGTTCATAAAACTTTCCCAGACAGAGCAGGGGCCGCTGATGTCTCTGGGTGGCAGAGCCTTGGCCACATGGGCTGTTTGTCCAGGGGTGGTAATTAAAACCAAAACCTTTCCACTTGGCATGTGTTAAATTTTCTCCAAGCAGTCAGAATTGGACTGCACCCCCTTCTCTGAGTGATTTAATGATCACATCAGAAGAACACATCTCTTAAAATAGAGTCAGACTTCAGCTCCAACAAAGAATTTTAAGTTAAGAAAGAGAATCTCAAGAGGTAGAAGTGTTCCTAACATCTGACTGAAAAATTACTTGCTGTGACCTGAAGAAGAAAAAAGTAAGCAAACCCCGTGACATTCTGTGACAGAAGGAATGAAGATGGTCTCTGAAACAACAGAAAACAAAATTTAAAACAACAAAGACTTGAACCTCATTCTCTGAAGGTTTTAAAGGTAACCTATGCCAAAATCTGCTTTCTGGAATTTTTTTTTTTAATTATTCTGGCTCCTGCCATCAGGTTTGGCTGGGAAGAAAAGCCTGGAAGACTGTAGCTTGGAATGTGTGAATGTTAAATTCAGACAGTGTTCTCTTTCTTTACAGAAAGCAAGCCTCTGGTAGGACAGCGTACATGGCCGAGTCTGTCCTTGCTGTAGGTCGGCAGCCGTGACTGGACTGTGAAATTTCAGGTTCTCTGCTTTGGTGCGCTGGCTGGCCTCCGCTCACAACAGGCCAAGGTGAAGGAATGACCGGAGGTGATTCGTGGAAGGCCTCCCAGCAAATTGGATGAAGACTTGTAATCTCCAAGTCTTCCTTTAAAACTCTGCAAACCTGGTCCACAAAAGCAAAGTTTTTGAAGTCATTGAAGCCCAAAGGTGCACAGTGAGCCATGGGCACGAACCCTCCCTGGGCACAGGTACCAGATGTGGGACGCTTTAGTGAAATCATTAACACTCACTGGGGCAGATTAGAATTTAAATCGTCTTACCACACGTTATTCTAATTTACAACCTATCCCAAACCACCGAGCAGGGAAGTGCTATTCATCCCAATCCTGTTCTTGTCAGTGAACGACAGATATAAAATGCATTGTAAGGTCTATTTCATGTCATCTCTCATCTGTCACACACTTAACAAATCAATGATGATTACTGTTATGCGATATTTTACTCCTTTGGCTCTTCTGGGGGCCCACCACCCTGCTCCCAAATAAATCACACGCAGAGGCTTATTCATATTTATGAATGCCCGGCCTTAGATTTGCTTGTTTGTTGCCAGCTTGTCTTATCTTAAATTATCTGGACTATCTTTTGTCTTTAGGCTTTTGTCTTTCTCTATTTCTGTTTACCTTTCTTCACTTCTTTCTCTGTGGCTGGCTGTGTAGCTGGGTGGCTGCCCCCGATGTCCTCCTCTCCTTGTTCTCTTGCTCCTCCTCGTCCTCATTTCTCCTTCTATTTATACTCTGCCTGCCAGCCCCGCCCATCCTTGCTCCTGCCTCACTATTTTCTATTCACTATTGGCCATTCAGCCCTTTATTAGACCATCATGTATTTTAGGCAGGCAAAGAATCACAGCTTCACAGAGTTAAACAAATACAGCATAAACAGAAACAACACACCTTAAAATAATATTCCCCAACAGATTACCCTCGGGAAACAGAAGGCATTCTCTTTTTACTAAACCTGAGAGTCTATCTCAGTACCATGTGGCATAGAGGAAGCTAACCGGGAAAGGTATTCCCGGGAAGAGGCGAATACCGAAAGCTTTGAGTAAAGCAGACCTCTGTGCTTTAGTCGGAGGGATAATTATCCAGAAGGACCTGGGAATAAGCATCACCAAGAACCAGTGTGCATGTCCAGGCTGCTTAGAGGAGCTGCGGTGGACCGAGACACAGAGTTCTGTGCAGTGAATGTAAACAATGGGAGTGTGCGACCCAGAAGAGTGTCATGGGGGATACTGAGCCACTGTCAAAGGAGCAGAAATGGCCAGAAGTGACTCCTAGGTCCTGCTCATCATAAAGTCAGAGCTACACTGTGTTATCTATAGCTTCTTGTGTCCGTGCATTTGTCTAAGTTAACAACTGATAGCTTTTCTAGGGGGCTCTCACACTCATACTGTGTCTGTTGATCTCATAAAAATCATATTAAAACTTTCTTTGTGTGCTGTAAAACAAAATTATTAGGGTCTCTGGGGCCCATAATCTGTGTTGTGGTAGCATTACTTGATCCTTTGTTCTGAGTGTAATAATAGTTGGGGTATCTTTTTTTTTTCTTTTTAGTTTGCTTTCTAAGGATGAACAAGCCAACTTCACATTGTTATAAGAGTCCTATCATCAAAAGGACTGCAATTGTTCCCTCCTGCCCCCGTCACAGTACCCTAACAGCTACAATGCCAAAACTAACTCTATTCATGTTTAAACCTGATGCTTTATCCATTTCACTTGTTTGTCCTTTTTACCGTCTACCACTTGACCTTGTCACTGAGCTCTTACTGTGACCTTGACTTACAACTAGCAAACCAGACACAGTGCTGGCACTCACTGTGCTTACAGCTGACTGGCGGGGCTACAGACATGAAATGAACAAACTGTTCAATGCTTAGGACTGCAAGTCATATGAAGCACTGTGAAGGTAATGAATTTCCATCCACACTGTTGGAAACCATGAGAAAAAATTATGTTTTGATCTCTGAGAAAAACCCAAGAGCCAAGACCAAAAAGATAAGTTGGAAGCAAATGGTGAGGGTGTTCTTTTGCTTTTGAAGATTGATTTATTCTAAATTTTGTGTGTATGATTATTTTGTCAGCAGAAAGGTATGTATACCATGAATGTGCAGTTCTCGAGGAGGCCAGAGGAGGTCACCAGAGACCCCAAAATTGGAATTACAAATAGTAGTGAGGGGTCACGTGTGCTGGGAGTGGAATCCAGGTCCTATGCAGGAGTGGCCAGTGCTCTTAACAGATGGCCCATCTCTCTAGCTCCCAGATGATGGGTTTTAGGTAGAAGCTGATGAGGAAGGGTTAGCATTTCAGTGTGTAAGTGAAGACAAAAAACTTTATGTGTTAAGACGGGAAATACTTCAACTGATTATAGTGCTGTAGACAGAGAAATGACAGGAGGTGAAGCTGAAAAATTAAAATAAGGCAGATGTGGTGACACACGCCTTTAGTCCCCGCACTTGGGAGGCAGAGGCAGGTGGAACTCTGTGAGTTCAAGGCCACCCTGGTCTACAAAATGAGTTCTAAGCCAGTCAAAGCTACAAGGTGAGACATACCCCTCACACACACACAAAAGGGAAAGGAAATGAACTCTTCAGTGGAGGCTAGGGAGAAGCCAAGTGTTAGAGTGCTTGCTTACTGTGTGTGAGACTCTGGGTTCCAGACTATTGATGTGAATGAATGAATGAATGAATGAATGAATCGCTGCAATGAAAAGCTAAGGAAGGCTTAAGCATGTTTTCTGAAGTCTCTCTAGCTGGTGGTGGGTGGGGAGGAGACACAGGAAGGAGGGCAGAAGAGGTTGGGATGGAGCTCGGGAGCTGAGTGGCAGTGCTCCATTGGAGAGATGATATTGGGGGAGCTACAGAGAGTTGAGAAGCCTGTTGAGAGTGGATTCAATTAATGGCTATTATGGGAGGGGAACTTTCCAAAAAGATCCCTGGTAGGTCTGGGACTTAGCAAATGAGCAGCCAGAGGGAATTCTGCTTAGACAAAGAAGATGGGAGGAGTGGGAGCAAGACTTCTGCTTCAGATAATTTAAATATGAGTTGTTGAGATATTTGAGCAGCCAGTTGGCTTACAGCAGCCTGGAACTCAGATAAATATGTATTCGTTAGCAGTGCTTGACAGTGTTTAAGGCTACAGGACCGGGTGAGATGGTACAATGCGAAGCGTGGGGAGAGAAGAGACATGGGCTTCAGAGAGAGTGCAGAGCGTCTCTTTGGAGACACACGTGGAGGCAGAGACAAGGAGAAAGGCCTGGCAATGTGTTTTACATCAGCCAAGCCTAGGAGAATCGAGGACAGTGTGGTGACATGAAGCCTGGATGGCGGTGGAGGAATGGTCACTCCACTCATCCCTCTGAGAGGTTAAATGGTGGTCTGAAGAGAATTTCATATCGTAGCTATTTCATGTGTTGAAATGGACTCTTACCAGCCCCGAGAACTGACTGTGGGCACCTCTTCCCAATTCTGTAATCAGTAACGACAAGCTGATAACTTGAATCCAGCCATGGTGCGAGTATTTGCATCATGGAAATTGACAAATGTTTCCCCAAGCTTTTGGTTGTTTCTGGTTTTCTTTTAAAAATTTGGGTTTAGATTTATTTTACTTAGTGTATGAATATTTCATCTGCATGTATATGTGTGTACCACATGGATGCCTGATGCCTTAGGAGGTCAGAAGAGGGCATTAGATCCCCCTGGAGCTGGAGGTAAGATGGTTGTGAACGACGATGTGGGTGCTGGGAACAGAGCCTGGGTTCTCTGCAAGAGCATCAAGTCCTTTTGACCTCGGAACCATCCCTCCAGTCCCCCTTGTTCTTTTCGACGGCTGTTTTTAAAACATGAACCAGCATGTCATGTGTGGCACAGCTCCGCTTGGGATGAGGAGGGGGCACGGGCCTTCTTACTCTATCAGGGTCCATCAGAAAGTTTCCAAAGATTTTTCATGGGTATAAGTTCTCTTCAAAGGGGCCAACTGGGTGTCTAAGCTTCCTTTGAAGTGAGATTTTACCTTTGCCACAGAATTCTCTACAGTCGTAGCCCATTAGTGACTAACTTTCACAAATTTGATGCAGACCATGAGGGGAAGAAAAGATGCAGTGTGGTCATATGAAGAATGTCTCCCAACACTGAGATGCTGTAATTCTGCGATGGCTGCAGACATTCCAGGAAGTATAAGCAATAAACCACATTTCATTTACTCCTGGGCTTGTTTACATGGTAAAAAAAAAAATCATTAGGAAATTCTGGGACTCAGGGACTCAGAAATTTTCCCCAGTATTTTTCTTTTTTAAAAAAGTGCTATTCTGTGAAGATTAGCTGGAAGGTAAAGAGCTTAATATTTTCAATACCATAACAACTGAATTAGAACATTTGGTAAGCTAATTAGATAAGCAGATGAAAGACAAAATTATTTAAAGAACTATTGCTTTTTCTCCCTCTCAGGGCTGGGGATGAAATCCAGGGTCTCCCACATCCTAGGCAAGCATTTTACCACTGAGCTGTTCTTCCAGCCCGAGAGCCATTATTCTTTCTAAACAGTAATCATGTGCTTATTAAAGAATTGCTTGTTTATGAAGTAATATTCTAGATTGTGCTGTCATCTAAAGGGGAGCTGAGGATAGAAGCAAAGGCATTGCAGACGCTTCCATGTGCTAAGGGAGTCCAGCAGTCCTGAAAATCTGCTCTTTGACAGGTCCTTTACTCCAAACACGCAGCAACGATGAAGTTTATCAAGACTAGAATTTAAATAAACACTCCTGTAGTTCAAATCTGGAACAGAAACACAGGACTGTGAGCTAAGCGGAAGCCACAAGCTTATGGGATTCTGGGGCTGGAACCAGGCAATATTAACTAGAGTTTGGCTCATCCCAGGGAAATGAAAATCAAAGAGCTGCTTGCCCAGATGGGAGACTGAAGCCAAACTCGCTGCCTGAAGCCACAGGAATGGGAGGCTTCAGGAGGAGCTCATGAAGGCAGGCTGACAGAGAGTTACTACTGCCCAGGGCTGCAGCATGAGCCAACCCTGGACTTACTGGGCAGGGAGGACACAGCTACCACCTACGGCCAGCAGGAAGGGCAGCCTAATCTGTGCTGTCTTCAGGGTCACTGGGAGTGGGGTCTTGGAAGCACCACTAGTAGGTTGGAGTCTGAATGGACGCTTCCTATAACCAAGTGTGGAATGAAGGCAAATCCAAATCTGCTGCACACAGAGGGAAAACTGGGGGGTATTAAAGGGAGAGAGGAAGGGAGGGGGAGAGAGAGAGAGAATATTCAAGCCTAGTTTCTAAGTGAGCTTCTCAACCAAATTCAAAGCCAAGAAAGTCAACAACAAAAATATAAGAACATGTGTTTACTCCTGTTATATTGCTGTGAAGAGACATCATGACCAAGGCAATGCTCATAAAAGAAAGCTGGGGGCTTGCTTAGCATTTCAGAGGTTAGTCCATTATCATGGCGAGAAGCATGGTGGGAGCAGGGCAGCACCCACGACTTTTACTTTAATATAATAGCTGAGAGCTATAGCCTGATCTACGGGGAGAGAGAGAGACATAGAGAGAGAGAGAGAGAGAGAGAGACAGAGACAGAGACAGAGAGAGACAGAGAGACACAGAGAGAGACACAGAGAGACAGAGAGACAGAGACACAGAGAGACACAGAGAGACAGAGACAGAGAGAGATAGTGTGAGAGAGAGACAGAGAGAGACACAGAGAGAGAGGAGAGAGACTGACTAGGCCTGGGTCTGACATAGGCTTTTGAAACCATAAAGCCCACCCCTAGTGACACACTTCCTCCAAAAAAGCCACACCCACTCCAACAAGGGAACATAGTCCTTACAATCCTTTCAAATAGTTCCATACCCTGGTTGCTAAGCATTCAAATATGTTGACTATGGGAAGCATGTTTACCCAAACCACCACACTTCTATTGGAATTAATTTTCTAGAACAACTTGAGAAAAAGCTTTAAATATGCTGAAATGTGCATGAGACATATAAGGAAGCTGCCAGGAGTGGTGGCTCCCGTCTATAACCTATAATCCAGCACTCAGGAAGCAGAGGCAGGAGTGTCACAAGTTTAAGGCCAGCCTGCTCTGCTCTAAACTGTGAGTTTCAGACCAGACAGGGAGGTGTAGGAAGGTGTGTGAACGTGTGCATGTGCATGCACACGCACACAGATACACACACATACAGGCTTACACACAAACACAGAGAAACAGACACACAAGAGGACACACAGACAGATACACAGACACATATATACCCAGACACAGACACACAGACACTGACAGACGCACACACACATGCACACACGTGTGCATGCACAGAGATGGGGGAAAAGGCATGAAAGCATAACTTTCATTGAGCAAAGCAAAACATTATGGGAAAAATTCAGTGAAACTAGAACAGATAGTGAAAACAATTAGAAATCTTAGAAATAAAATAATACTCATTTTTTTGTTATAGCAATTTTTAATTGATTTTATTGAGCTATACATTTTTCCTGCTCCCCTCTGTTCCTCTCCCCTCCCCTCCCCTTCAACCCTCTCCCATGGTACCCATGCTCCCAATTTATTTAGGAGATCTTGCCTTTGTCTACTTCCCATGTAGATTAGATCCATGTATGTCTCTCTTAGGGTCCTCATTGTTGTCTAGGTTCTCTGGGATTGTGATTTGTAAGCTGGTTTTCTTTGCTTTATGTTTAAAAACCATTTATGAGTGAGTACATATAATTGTCTTTCTGGGTCTGGGTTACCTCAGTCAAATGATGTTTTTTTTTTAGCTCCATCCATTTGCCTGCAAAATTCAAGATGTCATTTTTTTTCTGCTGTGTAATACTCCATTGTGTACCACATTTTCCTTATCTATTCTTTGGTCGAGGGGCATTTAGGTTGTATCCAGGTTCTGGCTATGACAAACAATGCTTCTATGAACATAGTTGAGTACATGTCCTTGTGGCATGGTTGAGCATCCTTTGGATGTATACCCCAAAGTGGTATAGCTGGGTCTTGAGGAAGGTTGTTTCCTAATTTTCTGAGAAATCGCCACACTGACATCCAAAGGGGCTGTACCAGCTGGCATTCCCACCAGCAATGCAGAAGTGTTCCCTTTTCCCCACAACCTCTCCAGCATAAGTTGTCATCAGTGTTTTTGATCTTGGCCATTCTTCAGGTTTAAGATGGAATCTCAGAGTTGTTTTGATTTGCATTTCTCTAATGGCTAAGGATGTTGAGCATTTTCTTGAGTGTCTTTCAGTCATTTTAGACTCCTCTATTGAGAGTTTTCTGTTTAGGTCTGTAGTCCATCATTTTTACTGGATTATTTGTTCTTTTGATGACCAGTTTCTTGAGTTCTTTGTATATTTTGGAGATCAGACCTCTGTCTGATGTGGGGTTAGTGAAGATCTTTTCTCATTCTGTAGGCTGTCATTTTGTCTTGTTGACTGTGTCCTTCAAGAGGTTCCATTTATTAATTGTTTCTCTCAGTGTCTGTGCTGCTGGGGTTATATTTAGGAAGTGGTCTCCTGTGTCAATGCATTCAAGTGTACTTCCCACTTTCTCATCTATGAAGTTCAGTATGGCTGGCTTTATATTGAGGTCTTTGATCCATTTGGACTAGAGTTTTGTGCATGGTGATAGATATAGGTCTATTTTCATTCTTCTATACCTATTATTCTTAGCTTTGATCTTTTCATGGTGTCCCATATTTCCTGGATATTATGTGTTAAGCTTTTGTTAGATTTGATGTTTTCTTTGACTGATGAGTCTATTTCTTCTATTGTATCTTCAGAGCTTGAGACTCTCTCTTCCATCTCTTGTATTCTGCTGTTTATGTTTGCATTTGTGGTTCTTGATCATTTTCTCATGATTTCTATTTCTATAATTCCCTCAGCTTGTGTTTTCTTTTTTTTTTTTTGGTCTCTATTTCAGTTTTCAAGTCTTGACTAGTTTCTTTCATATGTTTGGTTGCTTTTTCTTGGTTTTGTTTAAGGGATTTGTTGATGTCTTCCAATTTTTTGTTTTTCTTTTCCTCCATTTCTTGAGAGAATTTTTCATTTTATCTTTAAGGGCCTCAAACATTCTCCTGAAGTTATTTTTTAGGTCATTTTTTCTGCTTCATCTATATTTGTTTGTTCAAGTCTTGCTGTTGTAGGGTCACTAGTTTTTACTAGTGTTCTGTGCTCTTTCTTGTCTGTTCTTACCTTGTCTACTCCTCTTTTCCTCTGATTGATGTAGTGTGGGCTGTCTGTGACTCTGGTCAGCAATCTTCCAGGTGCCAGTGCATTCTTGGTGCAGTCAGTGCCATAGTTCCAGTCATCCTGTTGGTCACTCCGTGTTCCTGGAGGTTTCTCGGTGCTCCCAGGGTTTCCTCTTCTCCTGTGGAGTTCACTGTCTCAGGCCTGCTCTGGCCTAGGTTGATGTCTCAGTCTTGTTTCTGTAAATGTCACTGGTCTGGATCTGCTCCTGTGGAGATTCCTGGCTTGAGGTTGGTCCCACAAAGGTCTCTGGCTCTGATCTATTCCCTTGGAGGTCCCAGACTCACATCCAGACCTGCAGAGGCCTCTGGTTCCTGCCTACACCCTTGGAGGTCCCAGACTTATACCTGAACCTGCACAGGTCTCTGGCTCCGGCCCACTCCCTCAGCGGTTGCTCCCCTGTACCTGCCCTGTGGAGTTTGCCATCTCAGGCCTGCTCCAGCCCAGGTAGCTGGCTCAGTCCAAAATACATACTCATTAAAATAAAAATCCAGTAGATAATGTAAGCCATAGACTGAAAATAGTTTCAAGAGAAAATTACAAAATTGATGATAATGCTGAACCTTTCACCATGGAAACAGGGCAGAGAGAGCAAAGAGGAGCAGTCAGGGAACTGGGGGTTTATCTATAAGGATGTGACATGTGTTCATTAGGAGCTTCAGAGATGGGAATGAAAGGGATTACAGAGAAGTAGTATCTAAAGAGATCATAGTGAATATGTTTTTTATTATTAAAAAAAATTGAAAGGATCAGAGAGATTGTTCAGCAGTTAAGAGCTCTTGTTGGTCTTGCAGAGGATCTGGGTTCAGTTCCCAGCACCCACACGGTGGCTTATAATTATTCATAACTCCAGTTCTATGGGAACTGATACCCTCTTCTCACCTCCAAAGACACCAGACACGCACATGGGGACAGGCAAAACACTCGTACACATAAGCCAAAATAAAGAAATCTAAATTTAAAAAGAAATGAGGGCTGGTGAGACAGCTCAGTGTGCAAGGGGGTGAGTGTGTTGCTCAAGCATTAGAACACAAGTTTGAATCCTTGGCACCCATGTAAAAAGCCAGATGTGACCACATGTGTGACTGTATCTCGGTACTGTGGGACAGAGGCAGATTTGCTGGCTGTCAGCCTAGCTCCAGTTTCTGTTAGAGACTGTCCCAAGGGAATAAGGCAGAGAGTGAGGACACCCGACATCCTCCTTCAGCATGTGGGTGCAGAAACTCACATACATGTGTGCACGGGCTACACACACACACACACACACACACACACACACACACACACACACACACACAAATGAGGTCTCATGTAGAACTTTAAGTAGAATATATATTATAAATCTATACATCTCAGTAAAATGATACAGTGTTAGAGATAAAGAGAAAACATAACAGCCATTACAGGGAAGAGAAATGAGAATCTGACAGATTGCTGACATCCCCTTGGCAAAATCTGGTACCAGAAGACAGTGAAATATGTCTTTTACATCGGCAAGGGGAGATAACTGATAGTGTGCAATGACACACCTCTAAAGACAATGATCCAATTGTATGGGCCAATTAAAGGCATTTTCAAAAATAGGTCAAGAAAGTGAATGAAATCAGTGACTACCAACAACATAGGAAGGTAACATTTAAAGGTTTGATCTAATACACATCATGAATACATACAATATTTCAAACTTCCAAAGAAAATTTAGTTCTTTGTTTTCAAGTATATCTAGAACTTTTATAATAGAAAAATTTCACATGTAATTTAGTCTCAGCAAAATTTTTCTTTTGAAAGTTGCTATCATACAGACTACATGAACGGCTGTAATTCATCTGAACTAGAAATCAATACTAGGGATATCATTTAAATTGTCACGTACTTTGAATCTTAAAATTCCCACCCAGGGGGCTGAGAGTACAGCACAGTGGTAGAGAGCCTTCCTGCTTCAGTGCTCCTCACTGAACACAAAAGGAAAAACCAACAAAAAGGAAACTGTTAAAAAGAGGTTGAACATGGTGGTGTAGTTCGCAACCCCTGCCCTAGGGAGGCTGAGGAAGAAATCACAACGATAACAGCTCAAACATTCATAGGTAAAAATGTTTAGACATGAGCAATAGGCGGTGGCAGGATATCTCAGAAAGTAAAGTCACTTTGTCACACAAACTGGGAGACCAAGGTTCAGCCCCACAACCCATGTAAAGATGAAAGGAGAGAACCAACCCCACCAAGTTGTCCTCTGACCTCTTCATCTATAAGGTGGCACATGCCAGTGCCCCCTTGTCACATGTGTGTGCATGCGCATGTGCGTACATGCCTTAATTGTATGCTGTAAGTGTATGCCTTAATTGTAGTTGCAAGACAAAAAAAAAAGGTTGGAAACAAATTCTTATTGGAAAACACCAGGGTAGAACCAAATTTAAAGAATGGAGAAGAAAGCCTATTGGTTTCCGAGGGCTGCCACAGGTGGAGGGCTGAACACAACAGAGGTTTATTGTTCTGTGGTTCTAGAGGTTAGAGTTTGAAATCAAGGTGTCTTCTTGGTCACGCCTTCCTTGCTTGGGAAGGAAATCCCCTGTGCCCCTCTCACGGCTTCTGGAGCTCCATAGTCTCATGACACCCTTGGCTTGTGGCGCCATTGTTCTACCTTGGCCCTGTCATGGATGTCTCTCCATGTGTCCTTACTCCCCCTTACTTCTGGGTCCACATTTCCTCTCCTTCCTCCTCCCCTCTTTCTTTCTTTCTTTCTTTCTTTCTTTCTTTCTTTCTTTCTTTCTTCTTTCTTTCTTTCTTCCTTTCTTTCTTTCTTTTTTTCTTTTTGAGACATGGTCTCACGTAGTCCCTGCTGGTCTTGAACTGTGTAGCCAAGGATGATCTTGACCTGGTCCTTCTGCCTCCTCTCCATACCCGGAGTACTCAAATTATAGGCATGTATCACTGTGCTCAGATTAATAAACACTTCTCTTTAAAATGTGAGTCGACAGTCTTGCCCAACATATGAGGGTTCTTTTGTCATTGTTTTGACGTATTGGCGTGCTTGGGGATCAGCTTTGGAACGTTATGCATGCTAGGCAAGTTCTCTGACACTGAGCTGCACCCCTAGCCAGTAGTGTCTAGTCAGAATCAATTTGAGCTGAGATACCACAGTTCAGAGACAACATCCCAGGGCTGGGGATGAAGCACAGTGGCGGAGTTCTTGATGAATACGCGCTGGGCCCAAGCTCCATCGCTAGCGCCACCACAGACAGAAGTCATGTCCGGCTAGATGCTGACTTCTGTCTTCTGGTTCTCGAACTGTGCAAAAATGAAGTGGAAGAGAGCTTGCAGTTGAGTCAGAGATTTTGCCAAATAAAAATTCATTCTACTCCCTGGAGTGTGGTGCCTAGTGATTTATGGCAGCTTCACAGAGTGAGGATGGTGCCCTAGAGTGACAGCTTACTGAGAAGCTGCATGGTCGAATTTAAGGGACATGCACAAATATGGACGTGGACTCAGCATATGATTCATGTTTATTTTTAGGGCAACTTGTGCTCATCTGGGAGGGAATAGCACATCAGGGCTGTTTTAAAGATCTTGGATGGTAAGTGCCTTCCCACGAGCAGTGCCTCTTTCCCGGGCTCACACTGGATCTCATTTTCAACATTTTAGAAGCAAAAGTGACTGGAAAAGGTGCTAATAGTCAGCAATGACTTGTGGGGTTAGAAAAAAAATCCTAGGAAATGTCAGTTCTAATCATTAGGCAAATACTTTATTTTATTTGGATACACCATACACATCTTCGCACTTACACTAATATTTCAGTGTGTCTATAAAATGCACAGAGGAGGAATAATAACGAGACTGCTGACTGTGCTTCAGCTCAGTTTGCAAGTATCTCTTCTCTATGTGTATTCCTATTCAATAAGAGATCCGCAAGCCCGCTGAGCTGGCATTTCACCTACGCACTGTTTTCTGTCTGCTTCTTAGCAAGGGACAGCGTGTTCCACATCTGATCTGCACTGCGTTCCCACCTTGTGGTTCTGGCTTTGCTCTGTTCATGTCAGCTTAACCGTTTAGTGGTCTGTCCATTCACGCTCCCTCACCTTCAGCTTCTAACTTACTTCCCTTCCCCACTCAGAAATGTCCCATATTTTTCTTGATTGTGTTCTAGAATATTCTCCTGCTCATATTTTTTACAAATGGCAGGCTGTTCTCAAAGGAGGGGAAATTAATGGCATTATTCTTCAGTACTTCTTAAAAACTGTATTTAAATGAAAATACAATGATTCTTTTTTCCCTGTGTGTTCTAGTTTCATATCTGTTTCTATGATAAATATCCAAACAAAAAGCACCTCAGAGAAGAAAGGGGTTTATTTTAGTTTACAGTTTCAAGTCACCATCCACCATGGAGAGAAAATCAAAGCAGACGCTCAAAACAGCTGGTCACATTACATCCCCAGTCAAGAGCAAAGCAAACCGAACACACCCATGTGGTCTGCTTGCCCTCTCTCTGCTCAGCTAGCTTTCTCTACTCTTACACAATTCAAAACCCGAGCCCTGAGGCAATGCTGCCCAGAATGGCCTAGGTCCTCCCACATCAATTCACAATCAAATCAAATCTGTCTCCCACAAGCCAACTTGATCTAGACACTTCCTTATCAGAGACTCTTTCCCCAAGTAATTCTAAGTCACGGCAAGTTGACGTCTAAAACTATCCGCATGCTTCCCATATTTGACCCAAACAATCAAGGCATTGCCAAATCTAGCTTTCGTGTTTTTGCAAAGGTGACCTCATTGTCTGCACAAGTTTGGCTTGTCCTAGAATTGATATCATGCCCAGGTACAAGTCGTAAGAGAGCAATACCATGGCTGGACTCCAAGCTCATGTGCTGCTCTGTTTCCAGTGTGCACATCCATCACTGTGCCTTTGCTTTTAACGGCCTCTCCATCTGAGCACTTCTTGTTCCTAAAGCTCCTCCTCCCAGCTGAAAACCTGGGGACTGGAGCCAAGACCTCACAGAGGACAGGATTCAACTAGAGATGACCTCTGCACTGCTGGGATCTTCCCACCTTACCAACTGTCTTCCCCAAGAGCCAGCTTAAAAACTTCCCATCTAGGAGAATTTCTTGGAACTTTCTAGTAGCCTGTCCCTTCTTTGATCTCATATATGTTTATTGGTACCCCTCTTTGGAGATTATCATTCTTTCTTTTGCACTGTGGTTATTTGTGTACAAGCGCTATGTCCCCCAAAGACTTGTGTGATAGTGGTTTGATCATAGAATGGTGCTTTTGTGGGGGGGATGTAATCTTTTAGAGGAGGCCCTACTGTGAAGACTTAAAGTCAGTTGAAGAGGATTGTGGTGCTCCAGTCCTTCTCTCTCTCTCTTTGTTTCCTGGTTCACTAGGTGGTTCTGCTCTGCCACACACCCAAGCTGTGAGGCGCTGCTTCATCCCTGGCCCCCAAAGCAACGGGGCCAGTCAGTCACGGACAGAAACCTCCGGTGCGGTGAGCCCAAATCTGCCTTTACTCTTTAGAAGTTGATCATATCAGTTATTTGTCTTAGTAAGAGAAAGATGATTTACGCGGATCATGTTTTCCTTTCTGTTATTAGGCCAGAACCTATTCCATCCAGTCTTGTGCTTCTCATATTACCTAGTCTTGTATTGGTAGAGACTCGTTGTATACTTATTAAATTAATGAAATGCCTTTCGGATTCTGGATAATTTGTGGCCATGGAAAAAATATAAAACCGGGCACAGCAGCATGCCAGTTAACTCAGGGAATCCTTTCAAGTTATGCCTTCATGGCACTGTACCCACATTTCTGTGGTTCTGGACTTTGTGTAACAGTGAAAATGTTTTATATCTGTGTAACCCAATGTGTTACAGCAGCCACATGTGACTATTGCATGAGATCAAAGAAATGAAAGTTTAATTTTATGCAATTTAAACACATGTGGCTACCACATTAGATATAGTTTTAGACTATCTTGGCACTTCAGTTTTTGTTTGTTTGTCTTGGCTTTTGTTGTTGTCGTCGAGTCTTCTTGTCTTGTTCCTTTGCATTCATTTGAAAAATTAAAGCTTGCTTGCCTGGTAAGATATGGCTTCATCACCTTCCAGGCTCCCAACTCCACATTCTTCATGGCTTCCTAGGAGAGAGACGGGCTCCTGGAGCTTCATGAGTGCTCTTGCTTCCCCTGACCCCGCACTCAGGTTTGCTTTGTGCAGTGTAGATATGATGCTGTGTAGGTGGTATACCGCTGTTTGCCCGTGTTGTTTTCAGAGCTTTAAAGCCCATGTTTCGCGCGCATGCCCAGTTTATGCTCGCCCACTGAGGCCCATGTTTTGCGCATGCCCAGTTCATGCTCGCCTACCAAACTGCACCCTCAGACTATTTGCTGTTGTTTTGAATCTCAAACTTTTCTCTTTTTTAAATAAAACATTATTTATTTAGTTGGTTAGTTTTTGTATGTGTTTGTCTGTGAGGGCATATGCACGCACAGCACACTTGTGGAGGTCCAAGGGCAGCTTTGGGTGGTAGTCCTCACCTTCCACATTGCTTTTGGGGCACAGTCTCTTTTATTGTTTGCTATGAAGTCATATACTACAGGTTAGCTGGCACCTAAGCTTCTTGGGGACTCTCATGTCCCTGCCATCCATCTTGAGGTAGAGGTAGGCTGATTAGGTCAAGACTGTCCTGAGTTACATAGTCAGTTTGAGGATAGCCTGACATATAAGAGATCTGGGCTCAAAAAAAGGGTGGGGGTGGTCTCCTCTCTCAAAAGAGCTCCAACTTTCTTCTTTCCTGTTAATATTTAAAGTCAGTACACCCAGTGATAGTTTTCAGTAAGGAATTTTCAGACATATGTCATTATCCATTTTTCCTATTGTGGCCAAGTCTGTGAGTCTCACTGCAGAAGTTTTGCTGAAAAATTGAGAGGTTGTGAGGTACCTAAAAGAACATTTGGTGGAAATGGGTAAGAATTTGTATGCTTATTTAAAACTTCCTTCCTTCCTTCCTTCCTTCCTTCCTTCCTTCCTTCCTTCCTTCCTTCTTTCCTTTCTTTTTGTTTTTGAGACAGGGTCTCACTATCCTGGAACTCTCTATGAAGATATTGAACCCTCCGATATCCACCTGCCCTCAGGCTCCCAAGTGCTGGGACTAAAGGTGTGCCCCACCACTGCTTGACTTAAACCTTTCTCTTTCAGGGAAGTTTTTCTTTTTCTTTTTTTCATTTAAGAGTTGGGGTATCACTATGCTGTCCAAGCTGGCCACAAACTCCTGGGCTCAAGCATTCCTCTTGCCTCAGTTTACTGAGTGCTGGGACTACGAGCTTGCCCCAACACCTAGCTAAAGCAAGATTCTGAATGGCACCTTTATTTTTGGTGGATGAGATAATCAGAAGAAATTAGTTTTACCTGACTCTGTGAAAGCATTTTGGTTTCTCTTTCTCGTCATCACACTTCAGCAAAATTGTGTTATTTGGGAAACCCAGCTTAGGACCAAGTCCCTGTTGACCATACCTTGTGTGAGCAGTCTTCAATACCCACACAGTGGGTCCTGAAGGAGCTCAGGCAGGACTCAGCAACTTAATAAGAGCTTCAAAGTTAGAGGGCCAACCCTGGAAATGCCCTCTCTGTGGAGCTGTTCTTTGGACTGCGCTCTGAACACTAGCTCACGGTGTCCAAAGTCTGAGAAGAAAAGAAGGGGCCAGAAGGGAGTGTTCTTGTGGGACAGGAATTTTAGCTGGCAATAGCTAACCACATCTCTCCAGCTCTTTGACATGTGTTATATAAGGGAACCAAGTCCAAGACAAAACAAAACATAAAATGCTTTGACTATCAAGTCAAAACACAGAACTAATTGGAACTGACTTTCTTTAATTTTTTTATTTATGTAGGATGGGTTTGCTTCAAGCCTTCTCTTTCTTTCTTCTCGACACCATAAAATATAGTATATTATTTCCTCTATTATCTGTTGTTCTACCAGTTTTCATATATTAAAAATATGCTTTCAATTTTCTCTGCATTGCTTATGAATTACACACACATATGCAGATGGCCAATAAATGATTTTCATAAGACTTATCAACTCTGGCATTCCTCTGTAGCTCAAAGTAGTTCAAAATTTTGAGGCATTTATTCTTGATTTGAACTCAATGCTCACAAAGTAAGTGGGTTACAGTGAAGGTTCTGTTTGTAGGCAGTTTGCCTTTGCCTAGATACATACTCACCCTGAGCCAATAGCTTCCGTCTCATCTCCATGTCTATCAACACCAATGAAGAGAACACACTCTCTAGTCTATACCTACTGCCCAGGATAGAAGAAACATGTGACAGTTACTGATTGCTGATGGTGTGGTTATGACATAAAAATATTATCAAAATGATTATAACTCCCAACTTATTCTTCTGCTTTGGACTTCCCTCCTAAACCCTACGGTCATAGATACAATTTCCACTTAGGTGTCTTTGATGGTCACAGTCAACACCCAAGAACTAGGCTTCTGAGCATAACTATGAGGATTGTCAAGCTGAAGGTTAACCTCTGGGGATGTCAGTGAGGAATATAATTGAGGTAGGAAGACCTGCCCGCTGTGGGCAGAACCATTCCCTAAGCAGGAGATTCTGGACTGTGAAAATTGGAGGGGCAAGGTGAGCCTTAGTCTGCATGTATTAATTTGTTGTTCCGTGCTCTTGATTGTGGCTGTAATATGACCAGCTCTCTCCGGGATCTGCTGTTGTGACTTCCCTGCTGTGATGAACTGGACCCGGAAACTGTGAGTCAGAACACACCCTTTCTCCCGCCAGTTGCTTTTGTCACGACAATTTTTATTTTATCATCACTGCAGCAGGAAAGAAAATTATTTTATCATAGCAACAGAACAGAAAGGAAGATACTAATGGGCTTCTAAACTCAACAGCCTAAAAAAGAACCATAGGGTTCACACCCTGGAAACCTGCTCTTCTCCCAGCAAGTCTTGTGTTAGGGACCAGCAACGTCATTCACCTGGTTGGAGATCCTAGTTCAGCAAATCTGTATGTTCCACTACCACAAAGCTACAGAAGAGCCCCACCACCCTAAAATACTCTCCCATATCCTTACAGTAGACCCCTTTTCCGAGCACCAGCCTCAGGCAAATGCTACTCTACCTTCCATCCTCAAAGTAGTGCCTTTTCCAGAATGTTCTATAGCAGAGTAACACAGCATGTGTTATTCTTTCTTGTCCTTTTGCTTCCAAGGCTTTTGAGATTCATTTGTATTGGAGTGTTTCCATGATATATGCTTCTTTGCTACTGAGTAGTAGTCCGTGGTGTAGACCTACCATAGTTTGTATATCCATTTGCCTGCAGAAGGACATTTAGGCTGTTTACAGGTTTGGATAGTTCTTTTCAAGGCAACTGCAAGAAAATTCTTTCCACTTTTATTTATTTTTAACCCTTGCAATTCTGAGGATTGAACCTAGGACTTTCACGCATGCTATGTACCCCTGAGCTACAGGCTCAGTCATACCCTTGGGTGATTCTTAACATAGATAATAAATACACTCAAAGGAACATACATTTTCATTCCCCTTCTGATGTAGGATTCCCCTCTGTATGCTATGAATATTACCATTGGTTAATAAAGAACCTGCTTTGGCCTATAGCAAGGCAGAACATAGCCAGGCTGGAAGAGATATATAGAAAAAGTTGGTGGAGTCAGAGAGATGTTATGTGGCTGCTGAAGGAGACAGATGCCTAATTCTTACCAGTAAGTCACAGCCTTGTGCTGGCACACAGATTCACAGATTAATAGAAATGGGTTAATTTAAGATGTAAGAGTTAGTTAATAAGAAACCTGAGCTAATAGTCCAAGCAGTGTTGTGATTGATAGAGTTTCTGTGTGATTATTCAGGTCTGGGAGGCTGAGAACAAAAGAGAAGTCCCCTTTTACAAGTAGCACCCATATGTTTGGGGCTAACCTGCATGGCCAGCCAAACATTTTGGGTCCAGGTGCTTGTATACCACTCGGGGTTAAGAGGAAAGTAGCCGAGAGCATGCCTGCCACTCAGCACCTCTGCCTGGGAAAGCAGATGGATTGGGTCTACTAGGTGTGCACAGGCAGGAAAGCATGGCAGATTCCCACCACCATGTGAGGAGACATTTCCAGGCCATGTGGAACACTGCATGGCAGATTTAGCTTTTACTCAGACAAAAAGGGTTTATGTGCTACACAGTTCTTCCCAGAGTTGAGGTGGTGAGCATGGCTCCCACCCAGCAGTCCCTGAGCTTGCAGTAAGTGCACCTCTGCCATATTGGAAGGTCAAGAGAGGTGGAGCCAGAATCCAGGTCTGCCACAACCACCTTGCTTACCATTTTTAAGTGCTCTTTGTCAGAAAGGATTTTAGATACACAGTAGGACAGATTCACACATAAAAGACCTCTAAACAAGACACAGTGTGTTTAAAAATATACATAGGCCTGGGGGAGAGAGAAAAAAAGAGTATAGACAGTTATAAAAAGAAGTAAAGTCTTTAGAGACAGTAAAAGTAATATAAAAGAGTACAGACAGTCGTTGATTAAAGGAGTAAAGAAAAAAGCCACATGAAGATGGAAAATACAGAGTCTGGATTATGTATATTATTGTGTTTTCTTTGAATTTTTTGACTGTTGATGAGCTAACTGCAGAGAGACATTTGATTGTGGGAGTTGCTAAGATAAGCCAACATAAAGGTATCTTGACTTCAAAATTTGAGTCAAAGGATAAGTTACTTTGGAAAAGAGGTTCTGCTTTTGTTTCCAAAGAGGATGGGAACCTGTGGATTCCTTCAAGGCTAATGTGGTTTGATAGAACAATACCCCTCAGAAAGGTATCTATGAACCCTAAAAATACTTCATTCAACAAACAGCAGGAAGCAGTTTGGAGAAAACTATGCCCCAATTCCCAAAACCATTGTTTATAAATGTTTGTTTTCATTTAAAGGGGGTTGATTATAACTGATTATCTTCAATTTCTAGAAACAAATAAAGGGGATGTGATATAGAGATGAATACTTTGCATTGGTATGGATCTTGGTCTATTGATACAAATTTAAGGTTGATTTTGTTACACTGTGTATATGTATTTCTACTCTTGCTTAAGGTATTGTGTTTGTGAAGCTCATTTAAAAATGTAATATATAGTTAAGAAATACAGATTAATAGATAGTCCTTTGTAATGGTCAAATTTGTAGGGTGGAGATGGATGCCCCAATGTTACAGGAGAATTTTGGGTGACTGTCCAGGAAGAAGATGTCTCTCTCAATTATAGAGCTTTGGAAGTTGCTTACAATGCACTTCTTGTTTACTTAGGTAATATTATATCCTTTTGGAGTCTTTGACAGAGTTTATATTTAGACAGAAAAGGGGAGATGATGTGGGATTCCCCTCTGTATCCTATGAATATGTTTTATTATCACTGGTTAATAAAAAAGCTGTTTTGGCCTATAACAAGGCAGAATATAGCCAGGCTGGAATAGATATATAGAGAGAGTAGGCTGAGTCAGAGAGATACCATGTAGTTGCTGAAGGAGACAGATACCTGATCTTTACCAGTAAGCCACAGCCTCATGCTGGTACACAGATTAATAGAAATAGGTTAATTTAAGATGTAAGAGTTAGTTAATAAGAAGCCTATAACTAACTACTAAGTTAGTTAATAATAAGTCCAAACAGTGTTGTAATTGATAAAGTTTCTGTGTGATTATTCGGGTCTGGGCTGCTGGAAACAAATGAGGAGTCTCTGCTTTCACCCTTCAAGTACCAGTACCAGGAAGGACTATTGCCAACTTATACGCCATCTTTGCAAGGCATTGCCAAACTGTTTACAAGGGGAGTTGCCCTTTTCCAATCCCACCAGCAACGTGTGAGAGAACTAGTCACTCCTCATGTTCCTTCCTATTTATTATTCCACTTGAGGTGGATGTGTGGTCTCACCGTGCTTTTAGCTTGTATTTCTCTGATGGCTGGCAATAGCAAATATCTCACTATAGGTCAACTTTCGTGAGTAAAGTGTCTTAAGTGCTTCTTATTTTCTTCTCTCTTCCTTCCCTTCATTCTAAAGTTACTATTGCTTAGGGTGTGTGTGTGTGTGTGTGTGTGTGTGTGTGTGTGTGTGTGTATGTGTGTGTGTGTTTGTGTGTGCAGGCCAGAGGACAACTTGTATGAGTCGGTTCTCTCCTATCACATGGCCCCTGGGGTGGAACTCAAGTTTTCAGGTTTAGTAGCAGTATCTTTACATGTTGAGCTATTTCACTAGCCTTTTCTTTTTTATCCTGGAGATTAAACCTAGGACATCATACATGCTAAACATATGCTTCACTACTATGTTACATTCCTAGTCCTTATCTCATCTCTGTGTGTATGTTTGTATGTAAGTGCCTGTGTATGTATATATGTATATGTGTTTATGTGTGTATATATGCATGCATGTGTGTATGTATGTGTATATGTTTATGTGTATTATGTTTGTATGTATGTGTGTATGTATGTATATGTGTATGTTTGTGTGTGTGTGTGTACAAGTAGGGTTCAGAGAGTGATGTTGAGTGTCTTCTTTTGCTCTCCTCCTTATTTTTAGAGTCAGAGTCCCTCAGTGAACCGGAGCTGACTGATTGGCTTGATTGCCATCAGGCTCTGAGGGTCTGCCAGCCTTTGCCATGCTATCAGCGTGGTTACAGACATGTGCAACCACGCTCAGCTGTTACATAGGTGCCTGGGGTCTGAACTCAGGTCTCCATACTTGTGTGACAGGCACTTCACGGATTGCGCTGTCTCTCCAGCCTCTCCCTCATGTCTTAATTGTATCAGTAGCCTGTGACTGACCTCTCCCACCTGATTCGTGAGAGTACACGTCATCGTGTCCCTACAACAAAACGGCCTGATGACATGTTTCCGAGAACATAATCCAAATGTTATGCAATGCACATTGTGTTTCAAAATAGTTCCTTTCCCTACTTCTGCCAGAAGAATGGGGAAATTTTCCTTCAGTGTTAACTGCAAGAATCTGGTTTCTCCCTCCAGCCCAGAATAGGTTCTCTAGAGTTTGTATGTACAGGTGTGTGTGTGGGCACACATGTGTGCTGCATGTGTTTGGAAGGCAGAGGACACCTTCAGTGTCATTTCTCAGATACCACCTGTCTCTCCCCATCCTTAAAAGGGCCTGGAAGACTAGTTGGCTAGGCCAGTGGGCAACAAGCCCCAGATATCTACCCATCTCCTTTGTCCCCTACACATATGTGAGTCACACATCCACGTGTTCTTTGTTTGTTTGTTTGTTAACCTGTGTTCTGGGAATGGAGCTCAGGTCTTCCTTCTGTCCATATAACACTTTCCTGTCTGAGTTAATCCCCCCTCACCACCTCCAAACCCAGGAGGTTTTGACTCAGACTCATCCACGCTAAACCTCCAACTACTGTTAATTGTGGTTCAAGTTTCCCTACCTTGCCCTGGTACTGCAGCGACTTCTGCTTGCTGGTTTCTGCTCTCCTGCACCATGGTTCTTTGTGTCTACCTCTTGCCTGTCTCTCTAGTCTGGAAGATGGAAGTTTGCTCCAGGGCATCATTTTCTTCATTTTTTTTCAATTTGTTCAGCCTTTTACTTATAGTTAAGATGCAGTGACTCCTGACACACCAGACGGGCTGTGACTTGGCTTTTTAATCCTTTATGGTGTTTCTCTAAAAACAAAAACATCTTAATTTATATGAAATCCAATTTCTGATCTTTTTTTCCTCCTACAGATCAAGCTTTTGTGCTGTACCTAAGAAATGTCTGCCTAGCTCAAGGTCACAGGGCTTTTCATCCCTCAAAATTGTTCTTTAAAGTACAAATCAGACAGCGTCCGTGACTTCTGACTAAATTCTCCAAGGGGTTTTCCCTCACCTTAGAATAAAACTGGAAATCTTTTCCAAAGTGCTTCCTGATCTTGCTTTCCGCTTTTCTCCCCCTCTCCATTCATCTACCCATTTCCCCCTCCTCCAGTCTACTCCAGCACCCTTCCTGGCTCATCTGAAATTCTCTCTGTAGATCACACTGGCCCTGAACTAACAGATCCACCTGCCTCTGTCTCTTCTAAGGGCAGGTACCATCACCACAGGCCTGTTTTTGTTTTCCTGCTGCGCCATATGCCCTGCTTTGAGCCCTTGAGCCTGCTGTTGTCTCTGCTTGCATTATTCTTTCTCAGGCTTGGCTCATTCTTTTTTGTTGTTGTTGTCTAATTTTACGTGGATGAGTGTTCTGCTTGCTTGTAAGCACACCATGTATGTACAGTGTTCGTGGAGCACAGAGGAGAATGTCTGATCCCCTGGAGCTGGACAGTGTGAATAGTGGGGAACCCACATCCTCAGCGAGAACAAGTGCTCTTAACTGTTGAGCAATCTTTCCAGCTTGGACTTGTGTCTGTTTTACCATCTTGTGGAAGTTGTCATTGACAATTCTTTCTGTAAGAGAGGTCGCCTCCCTCAGAATTGTAAAGGACACACCCAGACAACAAATTCTCAGCATAAAGGAGATTTGCTACCCTGGAAGGGCAGTGGGGAAGGCTGAAAAGTCAGACAACAAGCAACAAGTAGATGGATTGTTTGTTTGTTTGCTTGTTTTATGCAGAAGTGGGTTTTTAAAAGAGAAAAGGGGGAGTCTAGGCTAGAGTGAGTAAGCTCTGATTGAGTATATTAGCTGAATAATGAATTTTGATTGTTGGGTCTTGGTGCTTTGTCTCAGGAATGAATTAGTGGTCAAATAAGGAAATAGACCTTGGGGGTTAGCTTTGGGAGTGCAATCTAATGGTTTCTAGCAAGGGAGAGGGAAAGAAGAAAAGGGCAAAAACTGTTGGAGCCACAGCAACATGCTCGGGCGTGGTAGAGTCCTTCACTTTCTAGAAAGGATTAAATTTTCACTTGCGATCCTGGTACCATTCATTGTTTATAATCCTTATTACCTCCTGGATTAATTAATTAATTCAATTGCTTGATTTTCAGTTATATACATGTAAATAAATATACTTATTTACCCTAAAATGCACGTTCTTTCAGGTTCAGACATTTTCTGGTTTGCTTATCCCTGTGTCCCTTGAGCCAATAGCTAGACCAGACACAGGGTAGAAGTTCAATATGTATATGTTGACAAAAAATAAACCACATTGCTAAAAGTCACACCTAATATACCAAGAAATTCAGAATAGGAATTCTAAGGTGGAATGCAGAAGATACATGTGATAAGGGAGAGAAGAGAATCTGAATGGTGAAGGGTTTCTTATCTTGTTTTCAATTTTATTATTTTATCTGTATGGGTGTTTTGCCTGCATGTAAGTCTGTGCACCATATGTAGGCAGTGCTGAGAAGGCTTGAAGAAGGCATTAGATCCCTTGGAACTGGAACTCCAAGTCATGGAGCAGCCATGTGGGTGCTGGGAGTGGAACCCAGGTCCTTTGGTAAAGTAGCCGGTGCTTCTAACTGCTCAGCCATCTCACCAGCCCTGCAGGTTGTACACTAAGCAGAAAAAATGAGGGTTTTAGAGATGCTCTCTGGAGAGGAAGCCTATCGAGCAAGGGCACAGCTTGTGGGGTCTTTTATCTAAGGAGGAGCGGAGGAAGAGCCTTCAACAGTGGAACCCCTCATCTGTGTCTGTCAAGCCTTAGGATTCTGATTTACTGTAATTTTAAGGACTCTTTGATCACCAGGTTCTATTGCCTTAAGTTTTCTTTGTAGAACCAAAGCTTAACAGATAAAAGCAAAAGTGACTCCATGAACCTTCATGTTTATGGTCAGGTGATTCTTCAAGGGGGCCAAGAGTGGAGAGAGAGTAGTTTTCAACAAATAATACTGGGACAATAGATGTTTATAGGCAAAGGCCAAGTTGAACCCTGACTTCAAGTCATTCCCTAATATTAACTCAAGATTTACTATAGGTACAAATGGGGCAGGGAACTACCAGGTACCAAACTCCTAGAGAAAGATCTGGTATAAAATTTCTATCATCTTGTGTTAGGCGAGAGTTTCTTAATACGGTAACAGGGCACAAACATCAAAAAAATAAAACATACATGCAGGAAAAGTTGAAAATTAATAAATTAAAAATGATCAATTTAGAGTAAAACCTAAACCTCTCATTCTGGGCTACAAAGTGCTCCCTGGCTTTGGATAAATTGGACTTGAGAAACAGAACAACTTCTGTGCTTCCAAGAACAATGTTAGGGAAGTAAAAAGAGAACCCATGGAATTAGAGACAAACGTTTGCAAACCACACGTCTGGCAAGAGACATACCTAAAGCATAAAAAGAATTCTTGCAACATTAAAAAGATGAATAACCCACTTTGAAAATGGGCAAATAATCTGAGATATCTCTCCAAAGAAAATGAACAAGTTGCCATGAAGAACACGAAAATGTGCTTAGAATTATTAGTCACAGAGAGTGGCAGAGAAAATCCATAATCAGATACCATGTCGCACTCCACAGGATGGTGAAGGTGATGGGGTGGGGGCAGGGACAATAACAGGGATTAGTGAGGATGCAGATAAATTGAACTTGCCTGTACCACTGGTGGGAATGTAAAATGGCACTGTTGCTTTGGACAATGGCCCAGCAATTCTCCAAAAGTTTGAAAGCGTAGTTTCTACGTGGCCCATCAATTCCACCCAAACAATCCTACCTAACCATGAAAATGAAAACATACACACACACATGAAATTTTGGCACTGCTTTGAAAAGTTACATTAAGTGAAAGACGCCAGTCATGAAAGGTTATATATATGATTCCATCTTAACACAGTATTCAAATGGGCTATCTCTTTGTAGCTCTGGTTGTCCTGGAACTTTGTAGATCAGACTGGCCTCAAACTAAGAGACCCACCTGCCTCTGTCTCCAAGTGCTAGGATTAAAGGCGTGTGCCATTACCATCCGGCCTAATTGTATATGTCAAGTGGGTGAACTGTATGGTATGTTAAATACAATTATATCTCATGTATCTCAATATAATATGTTTTGAAAGGTTTGTAATGGAGACATTGGCTGCAGTATTGTGTTTCTCCAGCATTTGCTGATGGGTTACATACAGCAGTTATCAAGAGCACTAGAGCCGCAAGCTACCCTTGGTCCCTTAATCCCCAACTACGTGGATTCAAACACATATATACAGAAAAGCTGAAATTCCAGCAGAGATTTGTTTGACCCAGGAAGGCAAACTGAGTCACTATGCCCAGCACCCTTGGGGTAACCTTTAGAGGAGATGGTGCTTTGTTAGAGTTATCTTGGCCAAGGAAGAGTTTGTTAGAGAACAAAGAGGAATGAGAGCATCCCGGAGGGTTGCAGTGGAGAATTCCAGGCCCTGGATCGGTGAACGTGAAGAACCAGAGCTGTAGGAGAGGGTGCAGCGTTCAGAGCACAGGAAATCCAGTTGGCACAGAGCTGGTCGGCTGGGGAGATGGTGAGAGGTTTGGCAGAATCATAGCAAAGCTAGACTGAAGGACCCTGTGCGCCTGTGCGACAGTGGCTTGAGCATGCCCCCCAGGGGTTCATATGTTGGAAGCTTGGTCTCCAGGGCAGCAATGTTGAGAGCTGGTGGGACCATTAACAGGGGCGACTTGGTGGGAGTTTGTTGAGGATGCTGCCCTCAGAAGTTAGGTCTGAAAATGAGGTCTTTCTTTTTGCTCTGGCTTCCTGTCTCTCCTGTCATGATGACGTCATGAAGAGAGTTGGAGTTAGGGTGACTATTGTGAGAGCTAGTGCTGTCTCGTTTCGACACTCAGACTCAAAAACCACTGGTTTAATAAAGCTTTTTCTGTCTCCACCACCAAGCTTCAGCTACTTCATTATAGTAACAGAGAACCGACTGATATTCTATACGAGGAACTTGCCAACTGCAACTCCACAGCAAAGGGAACCAGGTGAAAGGGAAGGAAAGTGCTAAGAAGCGGGAGTCCGCAACCAGAGTGGGAAGTCTGGAAAGCCCTTCAGAGGCCCTTGTGCTGTAGACTTAGTTTTCAAGCTGGCACTCTTGAATAGTGACAGGACCTTTAAGAGGACCTGGTGGAGGAAGTGAGGTCACGAGTGGAGCGCTCTTGGAGGGCTATTGAAACCTGCTCTCTCAGAGGGCTATTAAAACCCACTCTCTCCTCTCCCTTCCGTTTCTTGTTTGCTGTATGGACAGCAGTATCTGGTTCCAGTGTGTGCTCTCTTGGTGACTTCCTGCCTCCCCACAGGGCCAAAAGCTATGGGGCCAACTAACCGCCCACTGAAGCTGCCAAAGCGTATACAAAAAACATTTCCCCTTTTAAAGTTGACTGTCTCGGGTGTCTTGCTACAGTAACCGAAAGCAGAACAGTACAGAAAGTAACTGTAAATGTTGCTGGGTGGAGCCGGAAAAGGAGAAAGCCCATTTTTGACTGCTTTTCTAGCTGCCTTCTCTGCAAATCCCTCTACATACGATGGACTGGCTCTTAAAAATTGCTTTAATTGTGTACATCCTGGAATCAGATACTACCAAAGGAGACTTTTTTTGTCTTGTGTAGCCACTTGCGTGAGGATAAACCACATGAAATGGCACATGGTAACCCAACTTTCATATGCTTTCTGAAGGTCAACCTGACCCATTTGATATATATATTCCATTCAGAATTAGTTATTTATAACGTTCATGTAATATCCTTGGTGGATAAAGTGAAAAAGGTGATTTCTAATTCTCTAATTGAGGCTCAGTCATAGGTTTGCTCTGTGACCTTGGTCAAATCACTTCTAATTGCAATCTCTTCACCTGTAAAATCAAATCATTGTGGTCAGTGAGACGGCTCCGTGGGTAAAGGCACCCGCCACCAAACCTGACGACCTGAGTTTGATCCTGGGTTCCACACGATGGAAGGAGACACCAGGTTGTCTTCTGGTCCTCACATATGTGCTATGGCATGCATGGCCACATGCATACAAATCAAATCATTTAAAAATATCCGATGGTTGGACGAGCATCAGCGCACCTGGAACTTCTGAGCTGACAAGCAGCTGCGGCTCTTCTTGATCCCCAGGGGTCTGGATCAGTCTTTGGGGACCCTTGGAAACTGCTGATTTAACCCATGCTGTACAGTGAGCCTCCCCACTTTGCAGCCATCTTTATACAAGGCAGAAGCTCAACGAGACTGAAGAGTCCCCAGATGTTCTAGCCTATGCCCAGGGCCTGGGAGGTTTGTCAGAGAGGACCGGTGAAGTATGTACAGGGTGGTCATTTTTATGCTGGAAATACGTAACAGTGCCATGGCTTTAGGACAAAGCAATAATACAGTGTGTGGTGGTTGAAGTTAATTGTCAATTTCATAGGCTCTAGACACCTGAGAGGTGGGCTTCTGGGCACGCCTGTGGGGATTATCTTGAGAATGCTAATTGACTAGGGAATACCCATCTTGACTATGTGCAGAATGTTCTTTAGGCAGGGGATGATGGAATGTATAAAACAGAGAAGCTGCGAGGAGAACTGGGGATGCCCCCGCTCCCCAACTCTCCCTCTCACCGCCCACCCTCAGCACTGAGAAAGATTTTCAAAGCAGTGAAGACTGTTTACTTAAATGACGGTGCTTTGTGTAAACACACACACACACATACACCACTGATGTCATTCAGTATTCTTCTAGAGAGAGGCTGTTTCTTGTGGTTCTTCAGTTTGTTTAGGCCAATGTCAGTCACTACGATCTCCCAAAGGCTCCGTTCAAACCATCATCTTGAAGCACCCACTTGAGAGCCACGAAGCCTTAAAAACGTGTGTCCCTTCCACTCCATGTGCAAGCTGCCCACCAGCATGGACAAACAGGTTGAAGGACAGACAAAGAGAACAACACAAATTGAGAGAGAAATAAACAACGGACCCTACCCAGAAAACAAACACGATCTGAAATGTTGGAGATTCTGAGCAGGACTTAGGGCTTGTTCTTACGTTCTGCCTTAAGACGGTTGGAACGAGGCCGGGAGTATGTGAGTCACTGCCTGGGCAAACACAGACTGGGTGAGTGATTCGCCTCCCTCTCTCCAAATATGGGGTTTTGAAATTCATTCAATAAACATTTATTCTTCTTTCAAATATTAAAAACAAGTTTAAGTGGCGTTTGTTTATTTATTATTTATTTACGTACGTGTGTTTATGCAGGGGTGGGGGCGGCATTGGAGTGCCACGGGACATTTTCAGGAGTCACTTCTCTCCTTCCACAATGTGGATCCTGGGGATCAAACTCAGGTCATCAGACCTGGCAGCAAGCCTCCGTTTCTGCTGAGCCATTTCACACACTCCTTTTGTTTGACAGGGCCTCACTGTGCGGCCCTGGAACTCCCTGTGCTTGTAGGTATAGGCTGACCCCAAACTCGGAGCTCCTGCCTCTGCCTCCCGAGTCACAGGTGTGAGCCACTGCGCTTGGCCCACTCTTTTCTATTTTCTAGGAGTTACCTCTTCAGCATACAAAATATAAGACGCCACTCCTGCCTTTTGGGATCAGAGAAATACAAACACTTTTTGTTAGGAAAATGCCAGGGATCCTTTTAATGAAAGCAAGAAACTTGGGCTGGAGAGATGGTTCAGTGGTTAAGAGCACTGACTATTCTTCCAGAGGTCCAGGGTTCAATTTTCAGCACCCCCCATGGCAGCTCACAACTGTCTGTAACTCCAGGGGGTTCTGACACCCTCATACAGACATACACAGGCAAAACACCAATACACATGAGATAGAGATAAATAAATCATTAAAAAAGAAAGAAATCCAAATAAACACAGAAATATTTATGTTTCTCCCTAAAACCAATTTACCTCCAGGTTTTACCTAGAATGAGTTAAAAGCCCAAGTTCACTTATTCCATGGGAATTTCCTTAATTGTCTTATTGTAAATTAATTAGATTTTTTTTTGTGGGTCAGGTGGGTTGATCTCATTTAGACCAGAAGCTGTTTTACCCTTTTTTTTTTTTTTTTTTGGTTTCTATTTGTAGGAAGTAGCAGACCTAAGTAGTTCAGGCCTGTGACTTGTTTGCACATAGCCATGGGCAGCTGATGCTTCTCTGTAAGGAACATTTAGACACAAAGGATTCTTGGGTACCATTCTGCCGGCTGGGTCACATGCAATCCATCCCTAAGCCTGTGTTCCATTTTTCTGACTTGGGAGGACATTTTTCTTTCTTTGTTTCTTTCTTTGTTTCTTTCTTTTTTTGAAACAACTGAGTCTCGGGTTTACTGGATCCTCTGAAGACCTGTTATGAAAAATTTTAGCAAGTCAGAACGGGATAAAATAAACCTAGAGCCCTCAATCTATCCTTTCGCCCAGGACATAGCAACTGCCACAGACCAGCATTTCATACCGTCAGGTTGGGTTTACAGCATGAAAGTTGGCTGGCTAGACAGGTTTGGTCAAGGATATGATATCAATTCTTTCCATATGGGGGCTGAACCTTTATGGGACTGTAATTTTTATTTTCAGACAGGCTCTTACTCTGCAGCTCAAACTGGCCTGGAACTCATGACAATCTTCCTGTCTCAGCCTTCTTGGGTGCTGGGATTACAGGTATAAGCCATCACACTGAGACTATAACTTGATTTTCTGAGCTGTAATTTGGTTTTTCTTTGCTATCATAATTCTAGATTTGCCTTACAAAGTAACACTTTGGGGCTTACTCCAGACTTATCCAGAAATTTTTCCTGAATTTTTAAGGCTGGGTGAGACATCTCTATTTTGAGGTTTCAAAATACCCTTTGCAACCGTTGGGATGATGGCACATGCCCACAATTCCAGCACTCAGGAGGGGCACAAAGAGTTCACGAACATCTTCATCTGTGTAGCAAGTATCAGGACTACATGAAACCTGACTCAAAAAAAAAAATACCTTTGCATTTTATGACTCCTACTTTCCCCTGATTTCTAAGTATAATTATTAGTATTTATTTGACTCTATGATTCTAGGTTTCTTAGAAAAGCAATAGTTTAGTTTCTTCTATGCTTTGTACTTGGTAGGTTTTATAATTTACTTTTTGCTGCTATTGAAAACAAGACAAAACAAACAAAAAAGAAAAACACTGATCCAAAGCAACTTGAGCAAGGGGAGGGGGAGAAAGGATTTATTTGGCTTACACTCCCATGAGTGAAGTCAGTGGAGGAACTCAAGCAGGAACCTAGAGGCAGGAACTGAAGCAATGGCGTGGAGAAATGCTTACTCTCTGCGACTTGCTTAACTGTCTTTCTTATACAGCTCAAATCTACTTGCCTAGGGATGGCGCTGCCCACAGTGGTCTGGGCCCTCCAACTTTAGTTAGCAATTATAAAAATGCCACAAAAACAGGCCCACAGTTTGGTCTGATGGAAGCAATTCCTCAATTGAGACTCACTCTTTCTAGGTGACACTAAATTGGATTAAATAGATTCCATTGAGGATATATACATTACCAGACATAGCAGGATTCGGCAGTCCTTCATGGTGCCAAATCTGCCGCTTTGCAGGGTAATCAATGATCAGCTGTTAGGACTGATTTAAATCCCAAATTGATCATGAGATTCAGTGTGAAAAGCAGATAGACTGGCCAAGCTGCTAGTAAAGTGAGTCTGTGTCATCAGAGCTGCTTTGGGGAGATGAGCTCTAGAGAAGGCAGAGAAAAGGGACCTGTGGACATAGGGTGAGTGGAGGGCCCTCAGGGAAGCAGGGGGACACCCCTAAATCAGTGGAGCTGAGCTGAGGTTTGGAGAACTTATTGTTGAATTTAAGAAAGAGATGGGAAACAGCTGGTCTTGGAAGAACCTTCTGCTTTCTAGACCTTGGTTCCCCGCAATTGTGAAGGAGCAAGGGCTGGGACCTCTAAGCCTTTCAGACAGAGCCAGAAGGAGTCCCAGCAGGTAGGGAGAGAGCAGGTTCTGGCTGCTCAGCCCTGAGAAGGAGGACAAGCGTCCCCCACTACCACCTGCCATATTCTCCACAGCAATTTTCAGTCTACCAATCGTATGAAAAATGAACTTCTAAATCCTGAAACTGAGCCTAAAGGCAACAATTAAATCCTCTCCCCCTGCCTCAGTCAAAACCCCACCACACCCAGCCTTGTCTTCTTACTTATTTTCTACTGTTGGCATTTGCCAGAAAAATTTCCCTTTGCCACAGGATGAGGAATACTTGTATTAAGAAAAGAATACAGAGTTCCCGACGCCTGGCTGAATACAGAGAGACAAAGAAGCTCGACTTATAAAGAGATATTTGACCTTGAACAATGTACCTCACGGTCAAGTCAGAACCGGAGAGGGAAGAATGAAATTTAACTTCTCGAAAAGACATAGTTCTGAGGAATGAAAATAGTTCCCCCAGGGAACCCCATGAGAGTGGTAGGTGTTTAACCCAAAAAAATAAATTATCAGGACAAGCTAAAGCAGAATAGACTTAGCGCCAGTGGGCTGCCCGCACATGTTGGAGGTATCATTTAAACACACAGAGCCACAGGGAGCTAAGGCAGCTTTGTTTGCATGACCATTGTCTGCCTTGCTGGCTAGATTGGAAGGGGTGGAGGGTGGCTTTCCTCTCTGGTTGCTGGAGAAAACTGCGGAGTGGGGTTGTGGAAAAAGGTCAGATTTTATCTATGGTGGCTGCCTGTCCGCCTAATCTGCTGCTCTCGGTCCCTTGTGACCTCAGATCTTGAATCATTCTTGCCAGTTTTACTAACAGATATCTTCACCCATGCGTGTTTCTGGGCATCGGGTGACCCTGCCTGTTCTCTGTCCCACTTACAGAATGCCACTCAGAAACCACACTGGGCTCTCTGCGGAGTGCCTTGGCCAGCGGGCAGAGAAACTGGTCCTATTTCCTTACGTTTTGAATGCCAAGGCATGGCTTGGTAAAAAGAGATTATGCCAAACCAATGCTATTTCCTCTTGCGCTAAAGGGGCAGGATCTATGGTGGTGGGAGGTGGTGGCAGACAGTGGGGTGAAGTAACCTCAGGGGATATGAATAGGGTGGTTGATTCTACGCCATAGGAGACCGAAAGCCAGGAGCTGAGCCACTGGTGATAAGTCTGTTGAGAATCTCTAAGCAAGGTTGCTCTTTGGCTCCTCATCAACTAACCTAAGGACATCCTGGTCGAATGTATTTTATCACTAACTTTGACAAGGATCTCAAAGTCACCAGATTTGGAAAAGGCACCCATTTGCAGGGACAGAGTGCGATCAATTTGGATGTTCAGAATGGAACCCAATGTGACTTTGAAATACCAGTAAGTGTCCATTAACAACAGAACCTGCTTCTAGCTTTAGCAGAGACCAACGCACAGGGGAACCTGGAGGAATCGGAAATGCAGACTCAAGACGGCATCAAGCTGGGGAACCACTAATGCAGGAGAAAGTGTTCCCCAGGTCAGAGGGAGGCACAGGAGTTAGCAGGGCAGCACTCTTAGGCAAACAATCCCCGGTGGCTCAAGGATATACTAAAGAGTATGCCATAGAGATACAAGACATCGTCTCCACGGGGCTTAGAAGTGTGTGCACTAGGAGTTTGTTTCCTTGTAATCTTGTTTTAAATAAATAAAAAGAGCAAATTCAGCAGTAGTGATGACAGGATGGAGAAAGCGAAGAAGAGGCACCAGGGATGCTGCCCCGCTTCCGGTGCCGGTCATCTGAGACAGTGTCGCTGGGTCTCAAGTGTTATTTGGGGCCGCTCTTCTGGCAGGATCGTATTTCACAACTGTGAAACAGTTTCACCGAATAATGAAAAAATAGGTAAGCCGATGGGCTAAAATTAGCGGCTAATTATTTGCGGAGCCCTCCTCTGGCACGTTCTCCTTGTGTTTGGCCCAGTTTTCTCTGTCCCTAGCTATAGAGACCATTTATCTTTTCAAATGAATGCCGGCGCACACCAGTACTTCCTAGCCCGGAATTCAGGTGTCTTCTGAATGGGTTTTAATCGGTTACTGCTCTTGCCTAAGATGCTAAACCGTAAATAAGGCAGGCTGTTGAGGCCTCAGATCTCTGAATTGCTGAGCTTGAGAGCAAACCTGGGAGCAGGGGAGCGTGTTGCAGGACCGTTTTGGGGAGAGAAATCTTTTCAGGCTAGCTTGATATCCTTGCCCCCCCCCCCCCCCCCCCGGCCATTCAGCTCACCCTTCTCATCTTGTATGTCTCCGTGTACACGGTTATACTGTAGATCAGGGCTTCTCAGAGTTCACAATACGCTCAGATCACCCAGGGTGGGTGTTTAACCTAGTTCGGTCATCACAGTGATGTGCATATACCAAAACATTACATGAGTTCTTCAGGCTCTGGTCTAGGTCACAGTGGGATGGCAAAATGCACCGCAAAGGTCAGAATTGTTGGCAGATGGGGGTCTACCGTAGTACCCCTCTTCAGAAAATGTTGGCAAGATTGAAGTCAGCCAGCAGTGATTTCAGGACACTGACTCCTATGGCAAAGCTGAAGAGTGAGCTGTGGGCTTCTGGGCAGTGATTCCTGCATGAAAACAGTGGCTGGTGGGCCAGGGCCTGCGTCATCATTTCTGCTGTTTCCATCAGTTCAGTCTTAAATAAACACACAAGCAAACAAAAACGGAAGGAACCGAGAGACCAGTGGAAGCACTACTGCATTCCAAGCTTACAATAAAAAAGTTAACGTATAATAAAATATTATATGGCCAGCTGGGAAGTGGTGGCACACGCCTTTAATCCCAGTACTCAAGAGGCAGAGGCAGGCAGTCTGTGAGTTCGAGGTTAGCCTGGTCTATGAAGAGAGTTCCAAGACAGCCAGAGCTGTTTATATAGAAACCCTGTTTTGGGGAAAAAAAAATTATGTGATTTCTCTGTGACTACTTTCAGTTTTTAACATGTCTGTATACAAGTTAAATATGAATTTAAAAAATCAAAATAAACTAAGCTGAGGGATCTTGTTTAAATTTCAGTTTCTGATTCAGTTTGGGAGAATCTGCTTTTCTGGGGTACACTTACAAGAACTTAGTCCTGTGTGGCTGAGGGAGCCCATCTGATCGAGTAGTAGTAAGGTTAACTCCATGGCAAAAGGCTGGGGATGGAACTCAATTATCTAGGGTGTGCAAAGCCCTAGGCTCCAATCCCTACTTCACAAGTGAAAAAAAAGAAAAGAAACATCTGAGGGTTGGACAAAAATCTCTTGCTCTTTCAATTTTTACTAACCTTATTATAGAAGTGTAACATATGTATGCAAATACGCATAAATCACAGCTCATTGCATTTCCAAGCAGCTAAGGCATGGGGATAGCAGCCCGTGGATCAGAGCTAGAGTACAGTCAATGCGCAGGAGCCCCGGAGGCTCTCATTTCCTACAAAGGTAAGAGGCAGATGACCTCATTCGCTTCTGTTGTTGGCAGCAACACTCCAGTGAACACTTGGAGAAGATTGCCGAGGCTGTGTATGCCTTCCTCTGGGGCATGTACCCAGCCTCATTCTGATTGCAGTGGCAAGATGGCGCTCCCTAAGCACAGTGCCTGCCTCGAATTCAGCATGGCTTGTTCTTTGGATGGCATCAAAGTCTGATGAATGATTGATAGAAGAAAACCACTTACATTTTCTTGAAGAGATAAACAAATACCTGTGGCCAGTGTTCCTCCGATGCCTAAAATGTGTCTAGGCATTATACAAGGCCTGAATCTGGAAGCTAAGCTGTAGAAATTGACAAAAGGTGGGCCTGTTATCATTTTAAAAATTATATTTATGCATGAATGTGCCATGGCAGCATGCATGTGGAGGTCAGAGGACAGTTTGCAGGGGTTGGTTCTCTCCTTCTATCATGTGGGTCTGCAGATCCAACTCAAGTTATTAGGTTTAGTGGCAAGTGGCTTTACTCATAAGCCAACTCTCCAATCAATTGGCCTGGCATATTTTAAGGCATATCTTGTATACATTTATAGTTTTAGAAGTGTGCTATTTAATATTTATTGTCAACTTGTCAGGATCCAGAGTCACCTGTGGGACAAGTCTCTGGTCATGTCTGTGAGATGTCGTCTAACCTGGATTGAGGTGGGAAGACCACCCTGAATGCGGGTGGAGCAAACAAGCTGAGACCCAGTGTTCGTCTCTCTTTGCTTCTTGACTGTGGAGCCAGTGTGGCCTGTAGCTGGCTGTCTCAAGGTGCTGTCCCTGTGGCTTCCTTGTTTGTGCTGAACTCTATCCCCAGCAATGAGCCAAAGTAAACCCTTCCTTAAGATGCTTTCGCAGGGTATTTTGTGACGGTGTTGAGCAGAGCAGCCAATACAGGGATCATTTCCTTAAAATGTGATGGATGAAAACATGTGTCTATATGATCTATCATTTTTAGAGATACTTAGGTAGCACATGGCAAGGGCAGGATTTGTAAATTAGGATGGAGTCCCAATAATTTTGATAACAAAAATCTCCTGGCATTGATTCAGTTCCGTACCTGATCATTGTTTGGGTGGGTCAGTTGTGGTGCTGGAGACAGATCCCAAGACTTGATACATGTTAGGCAAGTGCTCTACTAGTGAGCCACATCTACCCTGGGATGCGTCTCTGATGCTGGCATATGTAATCTACAAAGTGTCCCACAGGAGGGGGATCACACAGCAGAAGGAGATAAGCTGTCTGATGAAACAAAAAAAAAAACCCAAAAACTATACTTTGATGATTCGGATTACGAAAGATTTGTAATGGACTCAGTGACCCAGAACATAATTTGTAGATATAAGAGTCTCTCTGTTCTTTAATTCTTTATGGTAATTTTTGTAAGAGGATATTATAAGTCTACAGTTGATTTTTGTTTTTGAAGCAGGGCCTCATGTAGCCTAGGCTGGCCTTGAACTCACTATGTAGTGAGTATGGCTTTCAAATCGTGATCCTCCTGGCTCCACCTCCCAAGTGCCAGGATTGCAGGTGTGCACTACCACTTCTGCCCCCCCCCCCAGCACTGAGCATTGAACCCAGGGCTTCATGTCTGCTAGGCAAACACTGCACCAACAGAACTGACCCCCAGTCCACACAGGTGATTTCTGTTTGGAATATTATTACTTTGCCAGGCTTCCTTTGGAGGAATTTGGGACTTTGTTAAATTACTTCCATATTTTCTCATTCTCTAATTGTTGTTTGACCCAGAGATGGAGACATGGGCCAATCTAAGTTACTAAATTTAGCCTTGGTAGAAACACTGACAACTTTCATATCTAAGTGCTCTTGAATGGATATGTTTAACTGGTGGATATTAAAAAATACATAACATAAAAAAGCCTCCCATTGGTTTCAGACATCTGGGTGGGATGGGTGTGAAGACTAGAGATGATACCTACATGTATTACAGCATATTAATTTAGTATTTTTCAAGAAACCAGATAGGACTTGATATATATGCCTCCAAACACTCAAGAAACTGAGGCAGGAGGATTGTTGTGAGTGCAAGGACAGCTTGAGTACATGGTGAATCTGAGGTAAGAGCCTCTCGGAACAACAAAAACAAAACAAAATAACAACAATAAAATTGAATAGGATTATAAAAATTTTGTCTTGTCATATATGTAGGTCCCTTAATGTGCTCTTGTTACTAAAAGCAACCAGAGTTCGTTCATTTATTCAGAAAGGTTCATTAACTTGTCCTGTATGCCAGATGCCATGTTGGACACTTGGAGCGTGAAGGTGTATTTGAGTGGTTTCTGTCCTGGTTAGATTTGCAGTCTCCCTGGGGACACAAAGACATAAAATAACACCCAGAATTAGAGTGAAATGTTTAGGACATCAGAATCTACTCAATAGCAAATTAACCCCAAACTTCTCACAATAAATGCTCAAAAAAGGCCTAGCTCCTACTATGCGGGAATCCAGTCTGGGATGGAGTGGGGCAGAGCAGCTAGAAGTGGAGACTCTTCAAGCAGGTTGAGGGAGGCAAAAGGATGACCCTCCCAAGATATCCATGTGTTGGGGGCTATTTGATCACACTGTGAAACTCTGCGACTGTGTTAATATAATCAACTGTTGGCCAGGGGGCGGAGCCAGCAACTAGTTGACAGAACTAGACAGAGGAACCAGGAATCTGGCTAGAGAGTTGCACAGGAAGGAGTAGGGAGGGACTTGGAGATTCAAAGTCTTTTTTGGTTTGGGATGAGTGGAGAGACACTGGGTCTCTGGCCAAAAAGGAAAGTCAGCTGGTTGCTTCTCAGTTTCTCTGATCTAGCAAATTTTCACCCCGGCATCTGACTCCCGAGTCTTTATTGGTAAATCAAATTATAGAGATTTAGTTAAAAACTACATTTGGTAGTGGTAGTCATGGCCCAGCCGGTACCAGCAGGACTGGAAGTTTCTCCAGGTCACAATCTGAATGGTCGGGTGCTAACTGCGGGACCTTGCGGGTATAGGTAGTTAAAATATCAGTAGATTTAGGTGTGGCTGCTAAGCTGAGAGAAAAGCAACATCAATGCCCTCATCTCCAGGAGCTGAGGTTATGTAGATAGCAAGGGAGACTTTGTGGAGAGTATTGAGTGGGAAGTATTATCTTCATGAAGCCAAAGTAATCTATGCGAGTGTCAGAACCAAGAGGAGAGGCTGGGCAGTGGCAAAGGGTGTGATGATGTCACTGTGGAGGAGGAGCCTGAAACCTAGGACATTGAGCAGTGCCTAGGATTGGACATAGGCTCTGCCTTTGAGAACCAGCCTGCTGTTACTTTCAACGCCTTGGAGAGCATATGAGAAGAGAATCCATGTGTACTGTGTTGAGCTGTAGGTTGTGGTAGCCTGTCAGAGCAACAGTAGAAAACAGACATAGCGGCTCATCCTCATCCTCGCCAACACGCAACTGTTGCTGGTGTCTGCACGTGCACAGAAACCTTAATCTTTCGGCCTCTGCTTACCTGTTTGCCTTTCTTGTCGTGATTGCTACCGTGTCGGTTAGTCATCCATAACCTCAAGCCTTCCACAGACTCTCTCCAGGGCCTCCTGACTGCCATGTCTTATTTCGGCTCTCTTTCCACCTGTTTCTATTCTCTCACCAAGTCTAGTAATCCTCCAACCCTACTGGTCCCCCCGCCCCCAGCCGCCTATGAATTCCACCACCTGTCTGTTATTTCCTGCCCCCCGATGTCCTCATTTCTCTCCACCCCAATTTAGGGTTTTCGGGCAGTCACTGTAAACATTCCCCTGCCCACACATTAGACTTCCTGGCTTCTTGATCCCTTTTGACACATTTGCTTGCCAGAATTCCACCCCTGCCTCTATCCAGTTTTCAGCCTACTCCTTGCCTGCATTTGGACAGCTGAATATGACGGAAGAAAAACACACAACCAGGCTGTGTTGGTTTGAATTTAGATCCCAAGCAGCTGAAGCGCTGTCTGGCTGTCCCATGTGTCCACGGGACACTCCCCCTCCCTGACAACTTTACATAGGCTCCCTCTCCAGTATTTGGACAGGTCCTTCTTTCCTTCTTTACCCCTAACTTGCTTCAGACTTGGCCAAGACAGAGGACCACCCTTTGTAATGGCTCCTCCCAAAGCTCCTGTCTACTTCCTGGCTTCATTCTCTGCTCATCCTGGCTCTGAATGTGAGGCTTTCTGTGCTCCTGACCTTGGCCAGATTCTCCACTTTGGCATCAGTTCCCTTCCTGTCTCCCCTGCTCCTGGACTTTGCCCCTGGCTCTCTCACCCTTGTTTTAAGTGACATTACTCCCTCTGAGTCTTATGGGATTGTTCCTATTTTATAAACAAACCTTTGAAAGCATCATCTTTCTATTCTCTGACTCTCTGTCTGTCTATCCCTCATTCAAAATAGAATGAATCAGGTTGGATGCTGAGCTGTGGCATGTATCTGTAGTACTAGCTACTCAGGGGGTGAGGAAGGAATTGGTCTAAGAGTTAGAGACCAGCCTAAGTGACACAGGGAGACACTGAAGAGAGAGAGAGACAGAGAGAGAGACACACACACAGAGAGAGACAGAGAGAGACACAGAGAGAGAGAGACAGAGAGAGACAGAGATAGACAGACAGAGATGACCCACCATCTCCCACTAGGTACCACCTCTCAGAGGTTCTACAAGCTCCCGACAACAGGCTAGGGACTGCATTTTGGGGGCTTGTTCCAGATATAAATAATAGCACACACCCCACATATAATCAACCAGTTCTACCAAGTGTACTTCCTCAGTAGGTTGGGATCCAGCCACTTGGAAGCCTTGTCTCTACAACCATGGTGCCAGCTACCAGCCATTAGCCATTAGCATTTCTCTTTGGGGCTCCGGTATCGATCCCATGATTGGTCTGCTTGTTACTTTCCTGCCTGCCTGTTCCCACAAAGAGTCAGTTTTCAGCATAGAAGTTACTTATTTAACAAATCTGTTAGCTGAGTATTGACTTTGTCTAAACTACGAAACCAAATCTCATGTCTGCTCGGTCTCTCCAGAGTTAATGCAGAAGCATCTGGAGTGGTCACCTCTGACTTTGTTTCCTAGTTACCTGTTCTGGTCACTATTCCCCAGTTACTCTGGCCTCCTTGCTGGCCCCTAATATGCCAAATAGGCCTCCATCTTAGGGAGTGTCCACTCTGGAACGTGCACTCCCCTAATCTTGCGTGCTTTCTCTGTCAGGGCTCTGCTAGATTTCTCTGTCTCCATGAGATCTCAGTAAAAGGGCAACACCCACTCCCACCAACGTGTCCTGTTCTCCCGCCCTCACTCTGTTCTGCACGGTATCTATGTTTTAATGATACGTTCGAGTATTTACTTTCCTGCTTATTTATGGCCTAACTCCATCCTCTAGAATGTAAACTCAATGACAGCAGGATTTTGGAGTTATTTTATTTATTGGGTACTAGTCCCAGTGCTCAGTAGTTACTATCATACAGTAGATGATCAACAAATATTTGAAGAATGAAATAGGATTGCTAAATAAGATATATGGGAATAAATATTCCCATGGGACATTTGGGTGGACTTGCGCTAAAATTATTTGTTGTTTATTTGAAATGTAACTGGATGTCCTGTATTTTTATTTACTAAATCTAGCAATGCTATGGATGAATAAGCTCTCAGAGTCTTGAAGAATGAATAGAATTCCGGAGGAAGACAAGGGGTAAGAGAGGTCATTCTGACTGAATTTGCAAAGGCACGCAGTGTGAAAGCAGTGCCGCTCATCCAGAGGAGTTATGAGGAAAAGTGAGCCGGAGCTGGTGGTGGCACACACCGTTAATCCCAGCACTTGAGAGGCAGAGGCAGGAGATTTTTGTGAGTTCAAGGCCCGCCCAGTCTACATAGTGAGTTCTAGGACAGCCAGAGCTACATAGTGAGATCCTCTCTCAAGAAACAAATCAAATGAAAAGAAAAGAAGGAAGAAAAGGAGAGGAAGGAGGGAGGAAGGGAGAAAGGAAGAAAAGATAACCAGTTCTCAGTTCTGCCAGAAGCACTTGGCTGGAGAATACATTTATGAAAGGATGTATGGAGTAAGGCATGATTACGTATGTTCAAATCCTAGCACTCAGGAGCTGAAGGTGTGAGCATAGTGAGTGTAAAAGTTGCAACCACTTCAGGTCTTGTTATAGATGGTGTCTAGTTTTCTTTCTGTTGCCGTGATAGACAGCGTGACCAACATTGTCTCAAAGCAAAGGGTTTATTCCATCTTACACTTCCAGGTCACAATCCAGAGTGAGGAAACTCAAGCAGAACCATAGATGAATGTTCTCTGACTGACGCTGCTCACTGGGTGACGCTGCTCTCTGACTGACGCTGCTCTCTGACTGACGCTCCTCTCTGACTGACGCTGCTCACTGGGTGACGCTGCTCACTGGGTGACGCTGCTCTCTGGCTGACGCTGCTCTCTGACTGACGCTGCTCGCTGACTGACGCTGCTCTCTGACTGACGCTGCTCGCTGACTGACGCTGCTCGCTGACTGACGCTGTTCTCTGACTGACGCTGCTCTCTGACTGACGCTGCTCACTGGGTGACACTGCTCACTGGGTGACGCTGTTCTCTGACTGACGCTGCTCGCTGACTGACGCTGCTCTCTGACTGACACTGCTCACTGGGTGACACTGCTCACTGGGTGACGCTGTTCTCTGACTGACGCTGCTCTCTGACTGACGCTGCTCTCTGACTGACGCTGCTCGCTGACTGACGCTGTTCTCTGACTGACGCTGCTCGCTGACTGACGCTGCTCGCTGACTGACGCTGCTCGCTGACTGACGCTGCTCGCTGACGCTGCTCGCTGACTGACGCTGCTCGCTGACTGACGCTGCTCGCTGACTGACGCTGTTCTCTGACTGACGCTGCTCTCTGACTGACGCTGCTCGCTGACTGACGCTGCTCGCTGACTGACGCTGCTCGCTGACGCTGTTCTCTGACTGACGCTGCTCACTGGGTGACGCTGCTCTCTGACTGACACTGCTCACTGGGTGACGCTGCTCTCTGACTGACAATTCTGCTCACTGCCCATAGACATGAAACTTAGATTAGGGCTCCCTCTTCCCATCTATTTCTAGGTTGTGTTAGATGAACAATGTCTCCTCACAGATGGTGACAGGACACGTCCATGAGAAGTTCAGAAGGCCGAGTTTCTTCCTTCATCAAGCTGTTATTTCAGGAAAGGCTACACAAAACATAAAAAGAGCACCCTTCAGGTCATAGAGGATACACTTTCCCCCCCTTTTGATCTATGAAGTCATACATAATGACCATACTAATAATACTACTGATATTTTTAGGCTTAATTCATCTGGGCTAAGTCTCCTTTCTTACAGTAGAAGAACTTATGTGTTATTCTTTTTATCGGAGGAAGAATGTGCTTTATGTGGTGGATGCTATGGTGTGCTGCCCACAGGCCTGTTCAAACTGAGAGCCTGATTCACTCAGCTATTGGGAGTGGTGGTAACTGACTGGCTGCACTTAACTGAATTATTTCCTATAATTTGCCAGTAACTAAAGAAAGCCACTTTGCTCGACTCACAGTCTCTCTGAAGAGGCCTACATATAGCTCAGAAACCTCTGTGGTTTCAGCTAAGTCCTAGTGTGAGTTGAATGCAATTCATCTCCTCCCTTGGCTCAGACTCTTTTTCTATTCATGTAGGTCTGGTGACTTCCCTCAGTGTTGTCATCTCAATGCTTACTTTTCTTGTGGTATCTAGGCAGTTGGCAGCTCTGGGAATGGTCTGAGAGAGCCAACTTTCAGGTAGGTCTTACAGCTGTATTACCATAGGTCGTGAGCAAGGATAATGCCACCACTAGTGGTTGGCGAAGCAGGGATAGTGCTTATCACCCTGGGGTCAGGAAATTGGCAAAGTTCTTCCTAGATGTCAGTTGAAATAGGCCATTGTCTTTGTTGGGATTTCTACTGCTGTGAAGAGATACCATGACCACACAATTTTTATAAAAGGAAAACATTTAATTGGAGGTGATTTATAGTTCAGAGGTTCAATTCATTTTTTTTTTTTTGATTTTTCGAGACAGAGTTTCTCTGTAGCTTTTGGTTTCTGTCCTGGAACTAGCTCTTGTAGACCAGGCTGGCCTCGAACTCACAGAGATCCGCCTGCCTCTGCCTCCCAAGTGCTGGGATTAAAGGCATGCGCCACCACCGCCCTACGGTTCAATTCATTTTCATCTAGGTGGGACATAGTGGTATGCAGACAGACATGGTGCTGGAGAAGTAGCTGAGAGTCCTAAATTTTGACTTGCAGGCAACAGGAAGTGGTCTAAGACACCTGAGGTGGCTTGAGCAAATATAAGACCTCAAAGCCCGCCTCCACAGTGACACACTTCCTCAACAAGGCCATACCTACTCCAACAAAGCCACACTTCCTAATAGTGTCACTCTCTTTGAAGGGCCATTTTCTTCCAAACCACCAGAGCCATCAATGACAAAGAATGCACTAAAGTACTCCTAGACTTCTTTGTTGAGGGTTTGGTTGCGAGTTGATAGGATTCTGTCCTAGTCAAAGGATTAAGCCCTTGCTAGATTAATAATGTGGAGGCATTATTGGGACAAGATGCCTCGTTGGAAGAAGTAGGTCACTGGGGATGGGACTTGGAGTCTACCTTGTTATCAGCTACCCTGTGCATGGGCACAGGACAGAGTGGCTTTGGTGGCAGAGGATTTGAGCTTTACCAGGCATGGACTCCCACTTAGCAATGCTAATCTAGCTGTTGCTACCTACTGTCCAGTGTCGGACTTAGCTTTTACACAAATCACCCTGCATATTCAATGTAGAGGCCACTACAGTGGCAACTTTGGATCCTTTTTTTTTTTTGCATTGGAAAGGTCAGCAATTAATCATGATAAGAATTAATACATACTGTGGTAGTTTGAATGTCATTGGCCCCCATAATCTCACAGGGAGTGGCACTATTAGGAGGTGTGGCTTTGTTGGAGTGGGTATGACCTTGTTAGAGGAAGTGTGTCACTGTGGGGGTGGGCTTTGAGGTTTCTTATGCTCAGGATTCTGCACAGTGGGTCAGTCAACTTCCTGTTGCCTGCGAGAGGTAGGACTCTCAGCTCCAGCACCACATCTGCCAGCCTGCTGCTGTACTTCTCATCATGACGATAATGAACTAAACCTCTGAAGGTAAGCGAGCCACCCCAGTTAGATGTTTTCTTTATAAGAGTTGCTGTGATCATGGTGTCTCTTCACGGCAATAAACTCCTGAATGGAGACACACATGGCTATAAATTTGCTTTTCATGCCTTTTGGTAGCAGCCAGCATTTTCTGAATGATTACCAAGTACTTGATCCACAGATATGGTATACTATGACATGACACTGTACCCATTCAAGGGACCTAATTTACAGCAAGGGTATATATAGTAAATGTGAATACAAGACCCGACAACCAACTGATTCTAAAGCTATGATACCACTCTGATCCTGACAGACTATAAATGGGATAGATGGCCTTTGACGTGATCATAGATGCTCAGACTTAGATGATAACCTAAAAGGATGGGGCACTATCATCCAGGTTTTAGACCATAGTATACGTCAGATGCCGTTGTATGATGCTGTGCCTCCAGTAGGAAGAGTACTTAGGTTGAGGAAACAAGGTAGAAACAGAGGTGGTTGCATTTGTTGTTGCTGCCAGTACTCATGCATCCTAGACCTGCAACTCTGCACCCTGTGCATCTGGAAGTCTTATATGCTGAAGGGAAACTGCTCCCATTAGGGACAACCCTCAGCCCATTGAACTTTAACACCGCAGACGCTGCTCCACTGCCTCAAGTTTGTTGTAATAAACAAGAGAAGAAAAGGAGTTATCATTCTGGGGATGTGCCAACCTGGGGACACAGCATGGGTGACTGACTGTAGTCATCAGGACAAAGTGGGACAGCTGACGTACACTGGCACCAGGAAAAATAGGTGTGACACTCAGCAAGTCTCATTTCACTTCCTTTACCGTTCTGATGGTAAATGTACACGTGCCACCATTTTAGATTGAGAGGACAAGGCTTGCAAGGTTTCAGACCAGCAGTGACGAAGTCTAGGTCTTCCCACTGGGTAAGTCACTTAGTGGAGCAGAGATACTGGTCAAGGGTATGGGAAATCTGGAGTGGGTGGGAGAAAGGAAAAACAAGGGTGGTGGTGGTGTCCTAGGATCCATTGCTGTGGTGACAGAATACTTTAAAATTTCCTAGAGCAGCAGCAACAAGAATATCGGAGCCCTAGAGGAATTGTTTACAGGACATAATTTATGGAATCAGGCTAAGCGGCAGAAAGGGTGGAGGGTAGGAGTTCTGGGAAGCATTGCCGTTCAGAGCCTCTCTTCAAGGTTGAGATTCTGTTTTCCCAGCTGCTGAGAGGGCTGGTCATTGCAGTTCTGTCACTTTCGAACACAATGCTCTCAGCCCGGCTCTGCTTCTCCACCAGTTGCCCATGGATGTCGGGCAGGACAGGCTGTTCTGAGCTCCTCTTTGGCTGCATCTGCCCAACACAGCACTTTCTTCTACCCAGTCCTGATTCCTTCCCACTAGTGTTCATCCCCAATGGACTTTTTCGCACATGAATACCAGACTCTGAAGCTGTGCCTCAAGGGTACTTGATCTCAGATACCTTCAGCCCCAATTTATTAAAATTTATAAATGGAGAGAGTTGAATCACATGAGAAACAGCTGGAAGAAGGACATCTGGCCATTCACAAAGGCATCTAAAGAGAAGCTGGATAAATTGAGGTTGGGTCAACTTTTACAGGTGAGAAAAACCTCATGGTGAAATAATCACAGGGATGCATGGTGACATACAGGGTTGGACCAATGCTCTATATGAGATGGCAAAGATTCTTTTTGTATGTCATTTCTCTCTCTGTCTCTCTCTCTGTCTCTCTGTCTCTCTCTGTCTGTCTCTCTCTCTCTCTCTTTCCCTTCCTTCCCCCTCCCATCCCCTCCCTTCCCCTCCTTTGTCTCTCTCTTGCAGGTTTGGGAATGACACCCAGGGACAACCATTGAGCCATATCTAAGACCTTCGGTATGTTGGCTCACAATTTAATTCTGCCATTACGGGTTGGTGTTGGTGGTATTACAAGGTATAGCAACAATGGCTTTCTCATCAGAGTGCAGACCTACCCTTTGATATTAGAACTCACCATCCCCATAATCCACATCAACAAAACAAAATTCCTGTTGGTTATCAGGACTGACAGATCCTAACAAAGATGCCGGGTACCTCTGGGAAAGCCTGGGGGAATTCTGGCTGTGATCCACATCGCCACACGAATGTCCTCACCAATAGCAAGTCCATCAGCATCATCCATCAGCCCCTTGCCTCTGCGGTATCACATTCCTGTTCATTGCTCTCATGTTCTGCCCCGAAACTGTCTGTTGAAGTTGAACAGGCACTCTGACACAGTGGCTATGCAAACTCATTAGGGGATTTCATTTCCTGTAGCAACCCTTGGCCAAGGCAAAATGATCATACTGTGTACAAATGAATGGGAGAATCTTGGCACAATGCCCAAGTGATAACTTCGGTTGCCCACAGCCATGACTGTGAGAGTTAATTTTTATTGTCTACTTGGTAAGATTTAGAGTCGCCATGGAAACACATCTCTGGGTATATCTGAGGATGTTTCCAGAAAGGTGTAACGAACAGTGAAGACCCACTTTGAGTAACGGCAACATTACCCATAGGCTGTGGACTTGGCCTTAATAAAAAATAAATAAATAAAGCGAGCTGGCGACCAACAGTCACTGCTCTCTGTTCCCTGGCCGTCGATGTAATACGGCCAGTGCATGCTCTGTTGCTCTGCCTTCCCCACCATGCTGTATTGTCCTCTCAAGCTGGGAGCTAAACAGAAGCAATACTGTCTCTCAAGAAGGGTGGTGGCAATGGGCAAAGGGACGCACGGGTGGCAACTCCAAACACAGCACCTTTTAATTCACCTGTATACACCCTTGTCAGAGGCATATGGATCAAGCCAAGTAGTTACAGATATAAACCAAGTATAAAAGAGTGCGCCACACCGAAAGGAGCTGAGAAATAGGGGTAGAGACGAGAATTCCTGAAGCTAGCTGGCCAGTCAATCTAGTCAAAGCATTAAGCTCCAGGTTTAGTGAGAGACTGTGACTCAAAACCAAAGTGGAGAGACATTAAGGAAGATACCAGCATCTGATGTCTTACCTCCACATTTACTTGTGTGCACACACAGACACACTCAGACACACACACAGATTCATGCATGTGCACACACACGGACACACACAGACACACAGACACATGCACACACACAGACACACAGACACATGCATACACACAGACACACAGACACATGCACACACACAGACACATGCATACACACAGACACACAGAAATGCACACATACACACGCAGACACACAAACACGCACACACAGTTTTGCGTGCCTGTAAGCCTGCAGAAGTGTGGTCACACACTCACTGTCTTTTCACAGTTAGGTCATTTCTGCCACCACATCTCTAGGGACCTTGGCCATCTCAATCTTTTTGTGGAAGCAGAATATCACACTGAATTAGTGGCATTGGGCTCATTTTGAGTTCAGTGAGCAAGAGCTGGTGACAGCATTGGATGCCCTCATAAAAATGTGTGTCAGAGAGCAGGAAGTCAGTGCTCTGCAGGTTTTGGGATGGGAGTGTGTAAGTTACAGACAAGCCCTGAGCATTTATAGCAGACTTCACAGCCAATTGCAGAGCTGATGCAGAAGAGGAGGAGGCAGGAGGACCACTGGATCCAGCCTGTTTGACAGCAGTCCTGAAGCTGCCTCTGAGGGTAGGTCCAGGGATTAGTGTAATCCACCCACAGGAGATCAGAGAGGGCGAAGGTCCCCAGAGGGCAGTGCACAGCTGTGTGTGGTCACTGGGTGTCTTTAGGTTTCCAGTAGTGTCCTCACAACTCAGCTGCTCTTCCTGCTCGGGCAGGAGATAGGATCTATTGGTGGACTCCACTCTCAAGGAGTCAGCAGCCCCCAGGAGAAGGGTGCCTGCTCTTTGTCAAGGAAGTCACAACAGACACATTTCACCTGCAGCCATCTGGGACGAGCTGCTTTTAGTTTTCAACTTCATCTGGATTAAATGCGGTGAAGCCCCACATGTGGATTGTCAGAGAACTTGAATTTGTCCCTGCCCCCACCTTGTACACTGGAGATTTCTTTTTTTATTTTTTTTTTTAAAAAAGAAAACAAACTATCTTTTTTTTTTATTTTACATACCAATCTCAATTCCCACTCCCTTCCCTCTGCCCATTCCCTCTGCCTTTCCCACCCCTACCCCACCCCTCATCCACTCCTCAGAAGAGGTAGGCACATTGCTTTGAGGAAGTCCAAGGCCCTCCATGCTATATCTAGGTTGAGCAAAGTATCCATCTAAAAAGAATGGGTTCCAAAAAGCCAGTACAAGCAGTAGGATAAATTCTGGTGCCACTGCCAGTGGCCTTGCCTTCTGCCCCAGCCATACAACTGTCACCCACATTCAGAGGGTCTAATTTGATCCTATGCTGGTTCCTTCCCTGTCCGGCTAGAGTTGGTAAGCTTCCATTAGTTCAGGTAAATTGTCTCAGTGGGTGACCCCATTATGGTCTTGACCTCTTTGCTCTTATTCTCACTCCTCCCACTCTTCATCTGGACTTTGGGAGCTCAGCCCAGTGCTCCACTGTGGGTCTCCGCCTCTGTTTCCATCAGTTGCTGGATGAAGGTTCTATGGTAATATTTAAGACAGTCACCAGGCGGTGGTGGTGCACGCCTTTAATCCCAGCACTTGGGAGGCAGAGGCAGGCGGATCTCTGTGAGTTCGAGACCAGCCTGGTCTACAAGAGCTAGTTCCAGGACAGGCTCCAAAGCTACAGAGAAACCCTGTCTTGAAAAACCAAAAAACAAACAAACAAACAAACAAGAGAGAGAGAGAGAGAGAGTCACCAATCTGACTACAGGGCAAGGACAGTTCAAACACCCTCTCCACTATGGCTTAGGGTCTTAACTGGGGTCATCCTTGTGAATTCCTGGGAATTTCTCTAGAACCAGGTTTCTTGCTAGCCCCATAATGGCTCCCTTAATCAAAATATCTCTTTCCTTGCTCTCCATCTCTGTCCTTCCTCCATTTAGACTATCCTGTGCTCTCAAGTTCTCCTTCCCCTTCTCCCATCCTCCTTCCCTTCTGCTCTCCCTTCTCCCCCCATTCCCATGCTCCCAATTTTGTCAGCAGATCTTGTCTATTTCCCCTTCCCAGGGGGATCTATCTATCTATCTATCTATCTATCTATCTATCTATCTATCTATCTATCTATCTATCTATGTTTTTCATAGGGTTCACCTTGTTACTTAGTTTCTCTAGGGTTGTGGACTATAGGCTCATTATTCTTTGCTTTACAGCTAGTATCCACTTATGAGTGAGTACACACCATGTTCATCTTTTTGATGGCTTACCTCACTCAGGATGGTTTTTTCTAGTTCTATCCATTTGCATGCAAATTTCAAGATGTAATTGTGTAAATGTATCACATCTTCTTTATCCATTCTTTGGTTGAGGGGCATCTAGGTTGTTTTCAGGTTCTATCACAAATAATGCTGCTATGAACATAGTTGAACAAATGTTCTTGTAGTATGATTGAACATCCTTTGGGTATATGCCCAAGAGTAGTATTGCTTGGTCCTAAGGTAGGTTGATTCCCAATTTTCTGAGATACTACCATACTGATTTCCAGAGAGGTTGTACAAGTCTGCATTCCCACCAGTAATGGAGGAGTGTTCCCCTTACTCCACATCTTCTCCAGCACAAGCTATCATTGGTGTTTTTTTATCTTAACCATTCTGACTAGTGTAAGATAATATCTCAGAGTCGATTTTATTTGCATTTCCCTGATGCTAAGGATGTTGAACATTTCCTTAAGTGTCTTTCAACCATTTGAGATTCTTCTGTTGAGAGTTATCTGTTTAGATCTGTACCCCATTTTTAATTGGATTACTTGGATTTTTGATTTCTAATTTCTTGAGTTCTTTATATATTTGGAGATCAGTCCTCTGATGTGGGGTTAGTGAAGATCTTTTTCCATTCAGTGGTTTGCCTTTTTGTCTTATTGACTGTGTCCTTTGCTTTACAGAAGCTTCTCAGTTTCAGGAGGTTCCATGTATTTATTGTTGCTCTCAGTTTAGGAAGTGGTCTGCTGTACCCATGCATTGAAGGCTACTTCCCACTTTCTCTTCTATCAGGTTCAGTGTGGTCAGATTTATAGTGAGGTCTTTAATCTATTTGGACTTGAGTTTTGTACATGGTGATAGATGTGGATCTATTTTCATTCTTCTACATGTTGACATCCAGTTGTGGCAGCACCATTTGTTGAAGATGCTTTCTTTTTTCCATTGTATAATTTTAGCTTCTTGGTCAAAAATCAGGTGCTCATAGGCATGTGGATTAATACCCAGGTCCCCGATTCAATTCCATTGGTAAACCTCTCTGTTTTTATGCCAATATCAAGCTGTTTTCACTATTGTAGCTCTATAATAGAGCTTGATGTCAGGGATGGCAATACCTCTGGAATTTCCTTGGGATATCCTGGGATTTTTGTTGAGTATTGTTCTTTCAAGGCCTGTGAAGAATTGTAACACATTCTCTTTGTTCTGCAGTGTGGTGGGATGAAAACCACAGGTTGTTTAGTGTACACTTGCTGAACTCCTTCAGTCCTGGCATTAGCGGGCGATCTAGTTGATATGGGTGGTGGGGAAGGGGCAGAACCATCGTTCCCACTTTTCACCATGTACAAATTCAGGTGGCCTCTAGGGCTTCAGAGGAGAGCATGCTGTTGTCATGTGGTCCCAGAATGGGGATGAATGCCTCGTTTTTACCTTCTTTCAAAGATTTCAGGCCTTGGTGTCAGGGACACCTCAGTAGAAGTGCAGCTAGGTCTAGCCTATGCTTGGAATGCTAGTGACTCTGGACAGGGCAGTTGCCCATGGCATGCACCAGAATCTTTGTGTGGATGTTTGCATGTTCATGTCTGTGCAAGACAGGAGTTCATCTCTGAGTGAGTGCATGTGGGGCCAGAAGACAGTCTTGTTTGTCAACCCTCAAATGATATCTACCTTGTTTATAACACAGGGTACTTCGCTGATCTAGAACTTGCCAAGTAAGCTAAGCTTGAGGTCCATGGGGCCCCAGAGAAGTACGTGTCTCCATCTCTCAGTGTTGGCGTTATAAATGTGCCACCACACCCAGCTCACACTAGAATTTCCAGTGGAAGAACTTAGTCTTCTGGTTGGGACTGCAAGGAAACCGAAACAATGTGATTATCTTACACACAGCCAGCAGTCCTTGTTATGACTGCTGAGAGAAACACACAAATGAAGGTGTGACAAACCATAGGCGGGAGGCAACTGGGTGTGGATGCTGGCACTGTGAGATGGGAGAGAATGCGAAGGCCGGCAGGACGTTGAGCCCCAGGGAAACAACAGTGCCTGAGATGTGAAAAGCAGGGAGAAACAGCTGGACCAAGTGAAGCATCAGCAAGCCAGGGGATTGTGGGTAAGGTCACGTGAGGAAGGACTGTGATGTGGCCCACTGATAGAGACTCGTCTAGCTGGTGCAGGACCCTCAGTTCTATCTCCATCACTGCAAAAGAAAAAATAAAAGAGGTGGCAGAGAGGCATCGCAAAGATAGAGATCCAGTCTCATGCATAGCTGAGAGAATGGAAAACATTCAGTGCTGAGTCTGCAGCATTTTAAACGGAGCATTGCGGGGCTAAGTGACAACAATCTTTAAAAGATTGATACATCTTAAAAAGCTTCTTAGCACCTTTCCCAGATGCAAAGTTAATTTCAGAAAGTAAAATGACAATTTATCCTAAATATTGCTTTTAAAAGTAATTTTCAAGGATGGACACGACAGTACATGACTTTAATTCCATCACTATGGAGACAGGGGCAGGCAGATCTCTGTGAGTCCAAGGCCAGCCTGGTCTACATAGAAAGTTCCAGGACAGCCTGGTCTATATAGCCAATTCTGAGCCAGACAGGGTTACATAGTGAGATCCTGTCTTAAAACAAACAAACAAGAAAGAATTTCCATAATTTTTGTTAGAAATATTAGTCTTGTTCATTTTAGGCATTTAAAAAACTACAAATTAGCTAAGAGGAAAGAATGTCCATAATTCTACCATTCAGATATAAATAAATGCCATTACTACTTTTGATATTTGCTGTTCACAGGTTTTGTGTACATACTTTGTTTGAATAAAATAGCATCATGCTGTGTAAGATGATTGCTTGAAAAAATGAATTATTTTTCATCTGTGAGAAGAACAGTAGTGTTTCCTTCAGATTACATTGAATTTGTAAAAGGAATTTGATGGTAAAATATCTTTTCTGTGATTCTGTTTCTTTTATTTGAATCTTCAATATTATTAAATTTTTTAGATTTTTTTTTGAGACACGGTTTCTCTTGTGGTCCTGGCTGTCTTGAAACTCACTGTAGACCAGGCTGACCTCAAACTCAGAGATCTGTCTGCCTCCTGAGGGTTGAGATTAAAGGTGTGCACTACCACCACCCAGCTAGAAATTATTTTTAATTGTGTGTGTGTGTGTTATCTGTGTACATCTTGGTGCCGGTGTGCACAGTGGCCTGGGGTGTTTATCTTCTCCCTGGGGCTGGAATTACAGGTTGTGAGCTACATTGTGGGTGCTGGGAACTGAACTCGGGTCCTCTGTAATGCATGCCCTTAAAAACCGAGTCATCTTACCAGCGTTCAGTATTATTCTTTTACTTTAATTTTTTCCCCCCGAGAAGTGATGCATTGCAGCCATGAATCCAGAACCAGGTTAAGTTTAGCTTGGCTTTCCTTTTCCTCCAAAGAGCTCCATAGCCTCACTCATGTGACATCAGCGACAGCTGACCCACATACTGCATTTCCCTTTATGGACCTTGTCCTAGTTAGTGTTCTGTTGCCGAGATAAACCCCTTGACCAAGAGCATCTTGGGGGAGGAGAGGGTTTATTTGGTGCACAGGTTATAGTCCATCATCAAGAGAAGCCAGGGCAGGAGCTCAAAGTGGGAACCTGGATTCAGGAACTGTAACAGAGACCACAGAGGAATGCTGATTCCTGATGGAGGAAGGTCATTGGCTAATAAAGAAACTGCCTTGGCCCAGCCTTTAGGTGGGTGGAGTAAACAGAACAGAATGCTGGGAGGAAGAGGAAGTGAGCTCAGATGCGATGCAGCTTTCCTCTCTGAGGCAGAAGCGATGAAGCTCTGACCCAGGATGGACGTAGGCTAGAATCTTCCCGGTAAGCACACCTTGGGGTGCTACACACATTATTAGAAATGGGCTAGTCCTGGTGCGAGAGTTAGCTGAGAAGAGGCTAGATATAATGGGCCAAGCAGTGTTTAAAAAAATACAATTTGTGTGTTGTTATTTCAGGGCATAAGCTAGCCAGGCGGCCAGGAGCTGGGGCGGCAGGAATGCAACCCGTAGCTCCAACAACAGATTCCAAAAGCTGATATGGTGGTGTGCTTGTAACCCCAGCACCATGGAGGCAGAGACAGGAGGATCCCCAGGGCTCACTGGCCAACCAGCCTAGCTTTCTGGGAGAATTCCAGGACAGTCAGAGAACCTGTCTCAAAAATCAAGATGAATAGAACCTGAGAACAGATGACATTGCCCTCTGGCCGCTACACATACATACACACACAGACATACACACTCTTATGCAATATACAAACACACACACACTCATACACATACACACTCACACACTCACTCATGCACACATACACTCACACACACTTACACACTCTCTCATGCACACATACACTCACACACACTTACACACTCTCTCATGCACACATAGACACACATACTCACATATACTCATACACACACACTCACACACTAACACTCATGCATACATACACACTCACACATACTTGCACACTCACGCACACATAGACACACATACTCACATATACACACACACCCTCATGTATACACACACACATACACACAGATATATGAGGACATATTTCATATCTCATGTGGAGAAGAGAGTGAAGCTTCCCCAATCTTATTTTGCTCAGCCATCTACTAAGATGGAATTGTGAGAAAAGGGTAGCCAAGTCTAATTCCTCTCTTCTACATTTTCAAACTTAACATTTATTGCAAAAGGTCATGAAAAAAATAGAGTGCTCATGTTTTACCAAGATCTGACCTTTGCATAAGGCCCAATAATGTTTTTTGCTTTTGCAACAGCCTTATGCCCTGTTTGATTCTTTGACAGAATTTTGAAGACGAGGCAACAATAATTTTAAGAAAAAAAAAACCCTTCATCTAAAATCTTCTTTGCACGTTGACAAGGACTTGAATTTCAGAATCTCTGTTGTGCAGAGTTAACTGAACTCTGCTTTAGCACCGCATAAGCAGGCCTTTGCCACGGGCTGTTTCAGACAGTTACGGGGACTCACCTGATGGAAGGCCACGCAAGCCTGAAAAGATCACACCATACTCAGACTGATGTTTGTATCAGTGAAACTGTCCACGCTCAGCACACGACACCAGCACTGTCAGTTTAGACATGGAAATGCCAGGAGATCCCCGGGTGACAATACTTATGTTGGTCCAGCTTCATAGGGCACGCAGTATAGTGTCGATTAGGCCTATATTACTTATGAATACAAATCATAATGTTATGATATTGTTCAAAGGGAAAATAGGAGAAGCAGATCATGGATGGAGAGAACACTGAGTATTATGATGCAAACCTTTGAGTTTTCTTGATTATGTGTATTCCTAGCCTGTCTGCTTCAATAATATCTGCTCTCCCTGTGGTTAGGTAGAAGTCACATTAACAAAGATAATCATGTCAAGTAGGAGCCATACGTGAAAAATTTTCAACCAGGAAGCCTCAGGTCACGGCTTTTACAAAAACCCACTAAGTTTCCATTTTGTTTCTATTCTCATCACTGAAACCCTCATGACTTTATATTGGCTGGATTGTTCCCTCCTTCCTCTGATGGGAGTTCATGTCTGCCAAGTTGGAAGTTTGTAACAATCATTTCTGAATGCCAAAAACATTTCAGCCGTCTGTCTGGACAGGAAAAATTAGATTTCTGTGACTCTTGTTTTATTGTAGATGTATGCAGCTATTTTTATAAAATATTTTTTTTCAGAAAAGAGAAAGTTTAATTCAAATATGTTGACTTAAGACCCAAACTAAAATTTTCTAGGGAGGCCTTTAGTGAACGAGGAAAGATGATATTGTTAATGTTATTGCTTTAAAAATTTCTGGTTTCAATTTTCACTGACTTGAACAATTTGGGCAAGGCAGCCGGTCTTCCTAAATTTCTTCTCACAGTCACAGAGACAACAGTTTATGTAACAGGTTATCATAACTGCTGCTATTTTGTCTGCCCAGTAAGCTTTCCCAGCCCCTCCCGCCCTAGGAGGCAGTCCATTCCTGGGACAGCTTGTTTTGGGGATTGGTTGGTAACAATGCCTTTCTTTCTAGAAGAGCAATTCAGATTCTAGAGGCAGGCAGGGTGCATGGGCAGCTGGAGGGTGTGAAGGGGCAGCCATCTTCCTGTGCAGGTGGAGGGTGTGAAGGGGCAGCCATCTTCCTATGTAGGTAGAGAGTGCGAAGGGGTGGCCATCTTCCTGTGCAGGTGGAGGTGTGAAGGGGCAGCCATCTTCCTGTGCAGCTGGAGGGTGTGAAGGGGCAGCCATCTTCCTGTGCAGGTGGAGGTGTGAAGGGACAGCCATCTTCCTGTGCAGCTGGAGGGTGTGAAGGGGCAACCATCTTCACTGGCAGCTGGAGGGTGTGAAGGGGCGGCCATCTTCCTGTGCAGGTGGAGGTGTGAAGGGACAGCCATCTTCCTGTGCAGCTGGAGGGTGTGAAGGGGCGGCCATCTTCCTGTGCAGGTGGAGGTGTGAAGGGACAGCCATCTTCCTGTGCAGCTGGAGGGTGTGAAGGGGCAGCCATCTTCCTGTGCAGGTGGAGGGTGTGAAGGGGCAGCCATCTTCCTATGTAGGTAGAGAGTGCGAAGGGGTGGCCATCTTCCTGTGCAGGTGGAGGTGTGAAGGGACAGCCATCTTCCTGTGCAGCTGGATGGTATGGAGGGGCAGCCATCTTCCTGTGCAGCTGGAGGGTGTGAAGGAGCGTCCATCTTCCCACCACCAGCAGAAGTTTGTCTGGAGTGGAAGAGGTCATGAGCCAGGAGGGAGAGAAACGGTCAACAGAATGTAGACTTATTTGGTGATGGCAGACAGAGTCCCTGTGTGCATTCACGAGTGAGCACAAAGACCCACAAATGCAGATCCTGAAAATCCTATTTTTTGACCTTGGCTAATACACCAAGACATTGTTTTATGCTAACGGTTGTTGTGTTTGTCCTGATTTTACTAGTTATACCTGAACCAGGATGGTCTAGGGCCCCATCTGCACACTGCATAAAATATGAACCAAGAGTGCCTTATGCTAGAAATAAATAACCCTGGAAGCAGCTGAATCACAATGAAAATAGAATAATATCTAGGAAAGCTATTATATTTGTTCCATTTCAAAAATTTGTAGAGGGACTGCAGAATTCAAATGTATACTTTTTAGTTATTTAAATATAGTTATTTCTTGTAGGCAGACTTGTCTGTCCTGCCATTCAGTTCCCAAATAACCACACAGAAATCTATTATTAATTATAAATGATTCACTGATAGCTCAAACTTATTACTAACTAGCTCTTTCATTTTAAATTAACCCATATTTTATATTATTTACATTCTGCTACATAACAGTACCACTTTTCAAAATGGCAAATCCAGCTTGTTTTTCTCTGTGTCTCTTGCGACTTCTGAGGTCCCGTCCTTTTTCCCAGCATCCTCTTCATCTGATTTTATTTTCCGGCCTAGCTATTGGTCAGTCAGCTTCTTTATTAAATCAACCACAGTAGCATAAACTCACATAATGTAAGGTAATATTCTATAATTTCTGATATCTATAGCATCCTTGTTAAATTGGTTCTGTAGAATTATAGAAAAGGCAACGGTTCTCTAATTTAGCGTGTATTAGTTTCACCTAGAGACATGGTTGAATCTTATCTTAGACTTTCTGATTTGTTAAGTCTGGCAAGGGAGGGGTCAATAACATTTCTGTCTGACAAGGTTCTAGGTGATGCTACTACAACTGTGTCAGGGGCCACACTTTCTGAGACCCTCATGAAGTATTAACACAGGTCATGTAGCACCTCATGCTCTTGAGACTATTTCCTCAAGCAATGAGCTCCCCAGCATAGAAAACCTGCAAGAAGCAGCTAGGTTACATGTCAGGGATGTGCCTCATTGTCTGTTTCTTTTTTAAATAACACAGAAGCACTGAAACAGGTCCTGCTACACGTCAGTTAAGAAAATCTTGATGCGCATTTCCATATTGTTCATAAAGTTTTGTATTGAGCCTGCAGACACCGAGACTCTGGTTCACATTGCTAATAAAATAACTGTCTTGCCTTCACTCTCCAAAATCAATATAATAACTCTGAATGATCATGGGAGGCTACAGCCAGGCTTCATGTTCAAGGGTATTAAAAGTCTTAACTTGAGGAGGTAATCGGTTTTGTCAGCTTCCAGGGTTCAGTTCTAGTTCGTTGCCACTCACTACAGTGGTTCATCTCCTAGAAATACCGAGAGGGAAAGAAAATCCTGTTTGCCCTTTAAATTCTTGACAGAGAATAAATTGTGTGGAACAAACAATCATGAAGATAGTATAGCATGGATACTGCCACATTTTTACTGTGAGGCCGTCATCTTTTAAGATCACTTTTTGTGGGCTGGGAATGATGCTCAGAGGGTCAGGTGCTTGTCCAGTATCTGGAAAGTCCTGGGTTTGATCTCTCTAGCACTGCAGGAAACTGGTGTGGTGTTGCAGGTCTGTAATCCCAGCACTGAGAGGTGAAGGAAGGAGAATCGTAAATTCAAGGTCATCCTCAGCTACACAATGAGTTTGAGGCTAGCCTGGGCTCTCCAAGAAGATTACTTCTTATTTCTAACACGAGACATGTATTTTATAGTAACACCTTCAGGCTTGCATGAAGCTGCTTAGAACCAAAACAGATGTATCAGTTGTTAACCGATGCCCATGGTGAGCTGACATTAAATATATTTAAATAATCTCCGAATATACCATTTCTGAGAAACCATCAGTTTGGGTGGAAGGGTACAGAAGATGCTGCTATCTTCCTGGCCCTACTTTTTAAAGAGCAGAAGCCTCAATTATAATTTTTTGGCAAATAAATGAGGTAAAATAGGTTTTTCCAGCTGTTCTTTTTCAGTACTAGGGATCAAACTCAGGACTCTGCACACATTTGACAAGCATTCTACTACTGAGCCACATTCCTAGCCGTTCTTTTACTTTTATTTTGAGACAGAAGCTCACTAAGCCTCCCAGGTTGGCCTTGAACTCACAGTGTTCCTGATTTAGCTGCCCAAACAGCTTAGGAACACACACTTGAGCCACCATGCTCAGTTTATGTTTTGAGATTTTAAAAGACTAACCATCTACATTAGTCTGAAGATGTTTTTATTAAAAGGAACAAATCCAAATTACATTAGCATTAATATTTCATATTTTGGGAATAATGTATGTATAAACATTTATGAGGATCTGTTTGTCACTTCAGTTGCCTCTCAAGATTCTTCAAACTCTCTTGAGCTTTCTTTTCCATGTACAAAAATACAAAGATAGGGTCAGATGTTCCCTGTATTTCTTTTAAAGTTGGCATTCCACATTTTGGGGAAAGTGGAACAGTCCTACGATAGACTAAGGCTTCTTTTATCTATCAGTTTTTTGCAGTCTCTAGAATTTTAATGTTGTAGCCATTCCACACCTTTATGTAGGAAACAGAGACACTGAAGAAAATAAGGAGCTTATGGCTAACGTCATGGGGAATGGGCGTATCGTGAACGAAGGCTTGATATGGGTCTGCAGAGATGTGGGTCAGAACTGTGGGTTTGAGAGAGCAGTGTTTGGACGGAGATGGGTACAGCCCATCATTCGTGAAGCTCTCCTCAAATGCCACAGATCTGTGATTTCCCGGTGAATTTCACAATGAGCTCTGTGGGGTGACACTAATTCACACTGTTATTTCAGGACAAATGGAATTTTTTTAAAAAACGCAATTTATTCAGCTTTGTGCAATGAATGACTTTAAGAATCAGACTTGAAAAGCTTGGAATTTAGGAGACTTACAGTCATATGAGGATCCCGGAGAACTGATCTGAAGTGTAGAAAGCCAATGTCAGCAGCTCCCTTCCTTATCAACATGAAAACCAAACAACTTCAAAGGTGGCAAGTGTGTGGGAACATTCTACCATTACTGTTTATGAAAGAGACCATTGGAAGTAAGACGCCAACTCACTTCTCCTGCGGTGGAAAACTAAGCAACCGGCTCAGAAGCACAAATGCAGTGCAGTGTGGTTAAACAGAAATCTGAACAGTTTGTGTGAGCACACTCAACAAGACAGATGGGCTGAGGGCAAGTAAATGAACGGCATTGAAGAGTGTGCAAAGGGGGGAGTGTCCATGCTTTAAGTCTGAGTTCTTTGGTTTAGGAGGGATTAACCAAACCCAACAGAAGGGAAGCCAAAGGAAACACGCACTTCGTCTATGGAAAAAGTCGAAGAGACTTAAATTTCTCCCGATGGTGGTGGAGAGATAGAAGACAACTCGATCCTTGGGAGGGCCAGTTCTAGCATACTCAGCTGATAATATAAAACAGTCTTCGCTGCTCTGCTGAGCCTGTTGGCTTAACTCACAACAGACAAAAGACACACACCCTCTGGCAACTTTGGGCTCACCATCCAGAGAATCTGCTGTCTGATATATTTAATAAAAGAGAAAAGTTTGATATTACATCTCTACTGAGCAGAAACATTCCAAGAATGCATGCAGAGAAAATAAATACGAATATGATTCTAGCACTAGCAGAGAAAAGGAGACAAATGTGGAGCTTGAGACACAGTCAAGAATGCAGAACTGGGGTTGGGGGCACAGCTCGGTGGTAGGGTGCACATCCAGCATCTGTGAGGCCCCGAGTTCAACCCCCAGGCACCACAAAAGCAGAAATAGAGAACTGGATGTGTTTCATAAGCTAAACATTTTCAGTGCCCGGAAATTTATTATATGTTGACATCAGTCATGTATCCATTGTTCTGTACAATAACCAAGAGCTATATTTTACAATTAAAATGTGGCATGAAACTGGGTGTGGTGGTCCATGCCTGTAATTCCAAGATTGAGGGGTGGAGGCAGGAGGATCAGAAGTTCAAGGCTAGCCTGGGGTGCATGCGATCCTGTCTTTAAAAAATTATCATGTTTGATCATACCAAGTGGGCATACCATTCTGACATGTTTAAAAATTGATTCACGTACTAATTGTGGTCATAGAAATGATTTGACCAAGCCCCAACACTTGTTCACGGTGAAGAAGGGTAGAGGAAAAGGTGAGAAGGAGATGTGGTAGGTGATGTATAGCATATTGAATGGTCAGTATAATCATGACAGCCATGAGCGAGGTCCTGTAGACCTCATTCTACACCTCATATAACTTATCTAGTATTATCATATGACTTTTGCCCACCTGATTATATTCTCCTGTTTTCCATATTCTTTTTCTGTTTTATAAAAACCTTGTTTCTTTTGGAACAGGGTCACGCTATGTTGCTCAGGATACTTTCAAACTTCCAATCTCACCTCTGCCATACAAGTGCTAATATTACTGGCATGCACCACACTCAGGCCTATTGTGTGCTTCCTTGGTGCTCTGGCATTGGGGGGGAGGGCATTGTGGACCTAAGCATCATCCTTCCTAGGCTTAACTAAATCCTACAGAGATCCAACTCATCTGTCAGCATTCCTTTGATGAACAAACCAACCAATCCAGCCTGTATTTCTCCTTCTATTTTCATCAGACAGCTACACTCAGGAACACTATCCCCTGCCAGCTACCAAGCACGTGGGAGCCACCCCTGCAGTCCAGAGCCCCCTGGAATTGTTCAAACTCTCAGCACAAGCTTATAGAGCTCACTTGCCTGCCCCCTTCATCCCTAGCTGCCTAAACCATGACAGCATCGTCTACCCACAGTTTTCCTCTCCCCGTCTGCTTCCCGGGCGTCAGTGTTTTCCATGGTGACCTTGTGTGTTACGTCATGCCTCCTGCTTCTGGAAAATCTGAGAATAGTGACTCCCTCCTCTGTGACAGTTATTTCCATGGGTCTGTGTTTCACTGTACCGGCTCAATATGAGTCTTGGGTGTATTTTTAGAATAATAGTATTCTAAGTGTCCTGCATGTGCTAGTTATCCATATATACGGTCCCACCTGAACATACGTCCTGAGGTTGCCCATCAGCCTGTTACCACAAGGTAGTCTCTGGGCCATTTTGTCCTCGCTATATGTCTTCACTAAGTGCTGTCATGATGGTGTGGCTATGACATCATAGCAATTGCTTTCAGATGGCTCAGCAATTTTTTTCTTGCTCTTTTGGGAAATGAGAAGTTTCCTCTGCCCTCAAATTTCTTTGTTTAGCTCTGTGCCCTTGTCTGCCCCCGAATGAGCACGGAATACAACTGGGCTAGTATTTGGCTAGCTGGGCTAGCCAAGTCTTTCATGAGATTTGGCTCTTGTATCATATGAGAGAAGGGCCAGAAATGATGGAGCTGATTAATTCTGCCATTGGTACCTGGAAGAAAAGGCCATTTATTCTGGTATTACTATACTGATTGTATGTTGTCTCATAAACTAGTAAAGTCCTAAGTTAAAGTTACTCTCTTTGGCTTGCAAGCACAGAACCTCAACGGGCACTCATGAATGGACGAAGAACCCTTTATGCAAACTTGAAATTAAAGTGAATTTCACCAGGGGGCCTGCGGGACACATGTTGAGAATACAAAATATTTTAAATGCGCTTGTAAGGTAAGTGCTGTGTACTAGCAGCTCTCTACTCTTTATGACTCCCTTTTACATGACCCGCCATTCTTTAACAACTAACTCTTTAATAAATAATGGAGACACACACATTGAATTGTAGGCTGATGTGCAAGTGGAGGCAATCTGCCAGTCACTGTACTAAGGATGACTCTGCTGGACTCTTGCATCTAATGCCTGCTCAACATTCATGAGGCTTTGGGTTTACTCCCTACTACAAATGATAATCAATCTCTCTCTCTCTCTCTCTCTCTCTCTCTCTCTCTCTCTCTCTCTCTCTCTCTTCAAAGAAACCCAGAGAAGCAAGAGAAACCTCCTTCCCCAAAGGGTTAAGAGTGACCTCTCATCAGGATGCTCACCCCACATCTGCCCTGCCCTCTTCATTCTCTGATTACCCTGAGAAATGAATGGTAAAATAGGCACAATAGTTCTCCATCTTCAAGCCTGGCATAAACTAATCAAATATCCCTTTGAAGAGTTGAGGGCTTCAGTCTAACTGTAACTATAAAACACTGTCGCATGGGGAAATACCATAGCAAATGTGTCACTTGAGGCATGAGTATCCCCAAGTAAACATTTCACTGAAGAAAGAATCAGGTCAGAACACACATGATCAAACTGACTTAATTCTTGTAGATACGTACTAATGTAATCCTTTGAAGTTTGTATCTATACAGGAGCCTGAAAAAGAATTGTGAATCTTCAACATTTATGAGACCTGGATATATGTTTCAGAGGCTCAATGCTTGCCTAATATGTATTAGTGCTGGGTTAGATTGCCCAGTACTGTCAAAAAAAATAAAATTTAACTTCAAAGAATGGCTGTAGAGAGAGTGGCTTTTATAGGCGGTCAGGCATATTTAATAGGTGTCATTTTCAGAAAAATAGGCTTGTTTGCTAGCTATTCAAAATATTTCAGTATTTTCTGAAAGAAAAGGAATACTGTACTAGTCCATGACATCAAGACTCACAAAAACACATGTATGTTTCCATTCTGATAAATTTTAAGAGTTTATGATATGAGCTTTTATACAAATGAGAGGATTCTTAAGGTTTCTGTATTCATAAGCTCCCCAGACGTGTTTTGGAAATGTGGTCGTGCTGTGACTCGTTTTATAGGATTGTCTTGGGAGTGTTTGTGCATTCCTGTTTCCTGATCTGGGTTTTGTATGAGTCAGGAGTCTCTAGAGCAGTGGTTCTCAGCCTGTGGGTCACGGCCCCTTTGATAAGCCTCCATCTCCAAAAATATTTACATTATGATTCATAACAGTAGCAAACTTACAGCTATGAAATAGCAACAAAAATAATTTTATAGTTTGGGTCACCACAACATGAGGAACTGTATTGAAGGGTCACAGCGTTAGGAAAGTTGAGAACCACTGCTCTAGAGGAACAGAACCGATGGGATGGACACACACACACACACACACACACATGTATATGTTAAATAGTTTGTTACGTTAGCTTACATGTAAATAGTAGCAACAGATGAATGCCCTGAGGTGCTAAGAGCCTAGTAGTTGCTCAGTTGTGAAAGGCTGGGAGCCTCAGCGATTGGAATAATACTACAATGGCTGTCTGACACAGAAAGGAATGAGAACCTAGTAGTTACTTGGCACGCGAGGCTGGGTGCCTCAGCACTCACAAGCTAGTGCCCCAGACCTGGAAGGCTCCTAGAGAGCTGATGGTCATTAGTACACGATGAAAGCCTGGAAAGGCTGGTCCTGACACTGTGAAGGAATCGTTATCACCATCATCACCATCGTCATTGTCATCGTCATTACCAACAGCAGCAGCAGCAGCAGCAGCAGCAAGGCAACTCAACTCAAAGACACACATGAAGGCCAAGCAAGCAAAAGACCAGTCAGTCACCTTCCTTCTGTGCTCCCCTTTACCCAGACTGCTACCAGAAGGCACCACCCACAACTGGGTGGGGTTTCCTACATCAATTAAGGTTATCAGGATAGTTTTCCAGGTGAGGTTCCCTACTCATGTGATTCTAATTTGTGACAAGTTGACCTTAAAACCAACCCTAATAGGTGCACTAATGACTTTTCCAGTTCAGAGGTTTCTGGTACTTGGCTGTTTTGAATCCTGCTTATGCATCCAATAATCTTTTATTGAACTGTCTATGCCAGAGACCTTGTGTGCAGAGTTGATCGAGAGTAGCATGCTGTGGCCACGAGCCCTCAGAACCCCGCAAGATGGCCCACTTTTACAACTTGACTTAGTTCTAGCAAACTGAGCTGTTTGGTTCAGGATGGCCCTCTTGTTCAGTCACAGTGGGCTCTGGTCTCAGACAGACCAGTTCCAGCTCTGGACACTCTCCTTCTTCGCCTGCTGCCTCCTTCCTAGCTGTGTTGTGGGAATCAGAACAAGTTGTCAGAGGAAATTTACTCGGGTCAGACTCCCTATGGAATGTCATCGATGACCCATTTCCCACTGTCCTTGTGGAAAGTCCCCTGTGTAAAGCCTTCCCTTACCCACCTGTCCTCACCAGTTGCCAGCAGACACATCCCTGGCATTGTCTTCCTTCAGCACCCAGTCTCTTGTAGGTAGCTAGCTCATCCAATCTACAGAAGTAGACTGGTAAGTGTTCCCATTGTCTTATTTGTCCCCACAGAAGTAGACTGGTAAGTGTTCCCATTGTCTTATTTGTCCCCACTCTCCAAGCTTAATGTATCTACCAGGAACTTCCTGAAGAGGAATTTTTTTTCTAAATAATTGGGACCGATTACATAGTAACTACTTTTAATCTATTTTCCATTCAGAATTATGAGAAGTTAAAGGGAAAGAGTGTAAAGGGAAGAGAAGGGAATTCAATAAAGAGAGAGAGCTGGGCAAAGTGTCTATGCCTATAATTTCTGTGCTCAGGAGGCCAAGGCAAGAACATTGTGAGTTTGAGGCCAGCAAGGCTATGCAACAGAGAAAGGGAGAGAAAAGGGGGGGGGGCAGGGGGAAAGAGGAGGAGGAGGAAGAGAGACTAGAAAAGAAGATAGAGGAAATTGCAACAGAAAGATGTAGCCACAGATTGAAGTGAGGATGGGGAGAATGAGAGAAAGCTGGAGAGAGGAGGATGGGTTGATGCTCAGACTTCACAGAGACTGAAGCATCTACCGCGCTGTCTGGAATACAGTCAGTGCTCAGTGTATGTTAGCTGAGTGAGCGCGCGCATGCGTGTGAGAGAGAGCAAGCCGGAGAATAGCTGCAGTAAAGTGTCACAATCATAGCATCTAATTGCTGCCTTATTGTTCCTTGAAGAGGGCCTTATCCCTTTCCTAGCTCTCCAAGAGTCTTTCCCTTACAAGGCTAATTTGCTTGTAAACCACAGTTCACAGTTCTATAATAGTTCCTTATTTCACCCTCAGGGTTCCACTGTGGACAGGCTCCACAGTAGCCAGCTAGGGGAGAAAGCTCTTTGCTCTTAGCTCCAGTGGTCAAAGTCCGGTGCCCTAGCGGGCAGGCCAACCCAAGCTTTCTATTGTGTGCAGTCTGTGAAAGAGGTTCCCAGACTTGACTCGCGCAGAACGGTGGCCAGACTGTGACATGTGGTAGGCATCATGCCAGGATAGTGAGGGAGATAGTTCTAGATTGATGATATTTATCAATAGCTGTTCTGGTTTCAACCAGATACCAGCAGTGATGACCTTCAGCCCTTATTCCATAGAGGACCTAGGCTAGGGTTTGATTGATTTAATGTTCACAGTAGGAACTCTGACCAACATATAGCAAGATGCCTTTCTGTTTATTTGTGTGTGTGCACATGTGTTTACATGTATATGTGTGTGCAAATGCTTATGCAAGTATGAATGCAAGCGTGTGTGTGTGTGTGTGTGTGTGTGTGTGTGTGTTGTGTGTAAAGGCCAGAAGTCAGATGTTTCCCTCAATCACTCCACCTTATGTTGGGGGAGGGGACAGGATCTACCACTGAACCTGGAGCTCTACAGTTTGACCTGACTAGCTAGCCAGCAAGCACCAAGCATCATTCTGTCTGCTCCCCCTGAGCTGGGATTACTGTTCCTGGCTTTTAAGTGGATTCTGGGGATCCAAACTCAGGTCCTCCACTAACTGATCCATCTCACTAGCCCTATTTGCTTGTTTTCTTCCTTCCTTCCTTCCTTCCTTCCTTCCTTCCTTCCTTCCTTCCTTCCTTCCTTCCTTCCTTCCTTCCCTCCTCCTCCTCCTTCTTTTTTTGTTTGATATGAGTTTCTCTCTGTGTAGGCCAAGTTGGCTCCACACTTATGACCCTCCTGCTCCAGGCTTCCCATGCAGGGATTTCAGGCCCGTACCATCAGTCTGTAGGATGCTGAAAATGGCCTGGCTTCTATAACCGACAGAGCCACATTCAGCCCCCAGGCAGCTCAGAGAGCTCCTGACTAACCCCAGTTCTTTCCCCTGGTTAGTGCGTGTGTGAAAGCTCTTATAGCTTGGTTTCTGTTCCAATTCCCTGCTGAGACTGAACCTGCTGACCGGATCCTGGAGCCTCTCCTGGGTTTCTTCCTCTTCTAGCCATGAATGCTGCTCTCACCTGGAATAATCAGGATCATGTATAACACCCCTGATCCACCTGACAGCCACAGCTGTCTCCTCTCAAAAGCGGCTCCACCCAGCTCTGTCCTCAGAGAATTGGGCCTTTGAATATTCAATTACCCACAGGCGACATAAGTTAGGCACACTAGGTTAGGTCATCTGTACCATTGTCCTCTCCTAAAGGGACCTACAGCATAAATGTTGTTTTATTCTTTTCTTGGAAAAAATCCCCTCTGACAGTTTCTCTGCTCTATGTGTACTTCAAGGGTTTCCAAAGGCGTATTCTCACTCATCTTCTCAAGGGAAATTCTTTGCTTCATCCATTTCTACTATTAGCTTCCCCTTCCAACATTGATAACATTGGCTTCTAATCTGTAAGTAAAGTATATCTCTGGGCATCATCGACATATACCTTGTTCTCTGTGCCTGATAGAAATTGGAGGTTTGGTAAGTACTTGTAGATAACTGAAGGAATTAAGCCATCTTGATAGTAATTTATTTACGTTTATTTTTTTAACAGTGCTGGGGATGGGACCAAGGGCCTCATTCTTGGTAGATGAACACTCTACCATTAAGCTGCACTCCTAGCCTTTAGTAATATCTTTTAAAAAACAATGTGGGGGCTGGAGAAATAGTTCAGAGGTTAAGAGCCCTTGGGGTTCTTGCAGAGGACCCAGGTTTAGTTCCCTGGACCCAAGTCCAAACCAACCTAAGTTGACAACTGCCTGTAGCTCCAGCTCCAGGGGATCCAATGTTCTCTTCTGTGCTCTCGAGGTACGTGTGCTCATGTGTGTGTCACGAGCATGCACACACAGACTACACAGATGTAATTTATAAATAAATCTTGTTAAAAATAATTTGGCACTTAACTGGTGACTAGTTAAGACTTTTGTGGGATCATTAATTACTGTCTTAAGCACGAACTCCTTAATGAGAGCAAGCTGGTAGTTTTATCACTGTCTAGACAGTTTTGTTTAAATTTTTTTTACTTTTTATTATTTATTTATATTTTTTTGTGTATACACTATAGTCCATGTGTGGCGGTCAGAGAACAACAGTGGGAGTCGGTCCCTTTTAATTTTTATGTAGAGGAAGTGTTTGCTTCCTAGTTACACATGATATTTTACCTCAGGGCTGTTAAATACATTGTGTCCTTATAAGGTAGAACTAGAGAAAGGATGTGGATAGTTCAGGCATTCCTCAGGCCCACTGCTCAGAAAATGATCTTGTAATGAACCATTGTTTCTATGGGACAACCCATTGCCATTAGGAGATACAGTTTCAAAGAACTGGAAAGTCTAATTGCTGTGCTTTGGATCTAAAAGTGTCCTCCAAAGGTCCCTATGGTAGAGGATTGTGCTCCCCAGGGAGGAAGTATGAGAGCAGATAGAACCTTTAACAGATGGGGCCTACTAGGAGGTTGTTGCAGTGTGAATCTGCAATGTCCCTCAGAGGCTCAAGGTTTGAAGGCTGGGTCCCCAGCTTGTGGTCTTATTTTGAAGGCGGTGGAGTCTGCAGAAAGTGGAGCTTGGCTTGTGGAAGTAGGTGTCTAGAATTGTGGCTGCCCAGGTTCTGGACCTGCTTCCTCTGCTTCCTGGGCTGTGCTAGGCCAACAGCTACTGTCCAGTCAACAGCAATACCACGTGCTCTTGCCGGCATTGATGGCGCTGCTCCAACCGCCATATTTCTTTGGGGTGATGGACTGAAATCTCTCAGAAATCAGCAGCCAAAACAAACTTTTTGCTCCATCTGTTGCTTCTGCCAGGCAATTTATCACAGCAACAAGCAAAGTAATTAGCATGAACCCTCTGAGGGTGAGCTCTTAAAGCAAGGTCCAGGGCCATACATTCCTGCATGCTGTGATACCACAGGCTCAAAGTAACAATGTTGCCAACCACAGACGGGGAAAGTTTCAATACTTAATGAGACAGACATTTTCCCTTTATAAATGAATTATCTCAAGCATTTATTATAATGATGGAAAGCTAACACACTGTCCCAGCAAAGAAAAATATTTTTTTTCTTCTACTATCATTCCTTGATACAGTTCTCTAGGTTTTTATCCTGGCCTCAGCCATCCCAGTACCTGAACAAGAGGTTGGAATAAGGTACACATCTATTAATTATAAATTATTTTACAATATTTTGTACCCTCTGCCTGATTTTTTTCTTTATATTCTACAATGTTTGGGGCCTTTTTTAATATGAGGAAGGCCCCAGTCAAGCCCTCAGATCGATTTTTCCATTTCTCTCATTCTCAAGAATGACAGGTACTCGTGACATCATTCCCGGGTCTGAGTTTTGCCTTGGTACTTGTTACTGCTGTATTATTCTTCGTTACGTTTCTCATTGAAAAGCACATCGCTGATGGCACAGTATTTCTTCCCCTTGTAAATGCTGATACTGCTATCCTCTGGGTCAGAGAGAGGTCACGGTCTATTCTGAAGCCTAATCGCTGGCTCCAGCATCTGACTGTGGGCTTAATTAGTTCCCTGTGCTGGTGCGGAGACACTGAGCCCTGCCACTGAACGGGGCCTGCGGAGAGCATCTGTTCTCGTCCCTTTACCTTCTGGCGCGCGGTTTCTGAGCCATCTGAGACGATGCCTGCTAGGACTGAAGTGTGCACTTGCAAGTTCCTCAGGGACTACAGTCCCACAGTCTCTGTCTGATTTTGGAATTCACAAGCTTGATAATTGAGAGTTTTCCCTTTGGTCTGTGTAAAATCAATCCCCCTTTAAAAATATAGTTCTCTTTAATTTGCTTATCTTTAAGAAGGAAAACAGTCGACACAAACCTCTGCAGGAAAATGTCTTCTTGTACTTCAAGGTTATAGTCAACTCATTTGATTCTTCTCTTTTTTTCCGGTTTGATAATAAGGCAATGATCAATCAATAATTGGTAATTTCTTTTACATTATTATGAGGTATGTTAGGACAGTGTTTGCTCAAAGCGCACAAACTTGACTATGAAGATTCTACTTTTAGTTTTAAGTTGTGTATATATATGCATGTGTGAGCATGGTTTGTGCACATGAGTCCAGTGCCCCTGGAAGACAGAAGAAGGTATCAGAGCCCTTAGAACTGGAGTTAGAGGAGGTTGTGATCTGTCCAGTGTGGGTGCCGGTACCCCAGCTCAGGCCCACTGCGAGAGCAATGCACACTCTTACCCACTGTGCCAATTCCTTAGCCCTACAAACATTTCTTTCATTAGATTAATTTAATTGAGTTTTGGTTTAGTGTTATGTCTTGTTACATAGCCGAGACTGGTCTTGCATTCATTATCTTTCTGTTCCAGACTCCTGACTTCTAATATTACAGTTTTGTACTACTAAGCATCATATTAATAATTTTTAACCGATTTAAGATATCTTGATTGAGGGAGCCATTATGGGCCTAGTGAGAAACCTGGTACTAGGGAAATTTCCAGCAATCCACAGGATGACCCCAGCAAAAACTCTAAGCAATAATGGAGAGGGTGCCTGAACTGGCCTTTCCCTGTAATCAGATTGATGACTACCTTAATTGTCATCATAGAACCTTCATCCAGCAGCTGATGGAAGCAGATACAGAGATCCACAGTTAAGCACTGTACTGCGCTCCCAGAGTCCAGTCCTAGAGAGGGAGGAGCCATAATATGAGCAAAGGGCAAGACCATAACGGAGATTCCTACAGAAATAGCTAATCTGAGCTAGCGGGAGCTCTCTGACTCTGAAATGACAGTGGGGGAACCTGCATAAGACCTAACTTTGTCCTCTAAATATGGGTGACAGGTGTATGTCTGGGGCAGTTTGTGGGGCCACTGGCAGGGGGACCAGGGTTTATCCCTAGTGCTTGAACTGGGTTTTCAGAGTTCATTCTTTTTGGAAGGGTCCCTTGCTCAGCCTAGATATAAGGGGAGGGCCTTGGTCCTACCTCAAAGTGATGTGCCAGGCTTTGTTGACTCCCCATGGGAAACCTTACCCTCTCTGAGGAGTGGGTGGGGAGTATGTGGGTGGAGCAGGAGGAGGGGAGGGAATGGGAACTGGGATTGGTATGTAAAATGAGAAAAGATTATTTTTTAAAAATACGTGAAAATTATATATGTTAATAAAATACATTGTGACACTTTGATATGTATATACAATGTACAATGTTTAAGTCAGTTTAAGCATTTTTATCCTTTTAAACTTTTATCAGTTATTTATGGTAAAAATATTCAGAATTCTTTCTCAGCCTTAAAATATATAATGCATAGTCTCTATAGTCTGCAGTATGAATCTACAGTCACCTTCTTGTGGGAACTCCTTGCTTCTATATAATTTTACCTTAACATTTACTGATCAACCCCTCCTGCCTGGTACTTTCTTTTAGCTTGTGGTAACCACTGTTGTATGCTCAATTTGTGTGTGTACGTGTGTGTGTATGTTTGCACATGCATGTGTGCATGCATGCATATGTGTGTATGGGCAGGAGAGGAGGAGGTTGGTGGAGGGAATGGGACAAGTGGTGGGTGCAGAGGCCAATGCTGAGTGCCTTCCTAGTTGATCTCATCTTTATTTTTGGAAACAGGATCTCTCGCTGAACCTGGAGCTCAACAATCTGGTCCGACCGACTGGCCATCCATCCTTAGTGACCCTTTTCTCTCTCTGTCTCCCCATGGCTGAAATTTTAAGCACGTGTCACTGTGCCTGGCATTTTACAGGACTGACTGGGATCTGAGCTCAGTTCCTCACTCTTGTGCAGCAAGTGATTCATGTACAGAATTGTCTCCTCGGTCCTAGACTGTTTTTGAGACAGGATCTTGCTGTGTAGCTCTAGGCCAGCCTTAAATTCATGATTGTCCTAGAGTTCTGTGAGTACAGGCATGTGCCATTAAGCTCGGTCTTTATATACTGTAAGATTTCAAAGAGCGCACAGTGACTATACAGCGCCAGGTGCTTAGCAGAGAGGTTTGCTCAATACATGTTAGCCGTTGTTACTGCTGTTTGTCAGTCATTGTGTAAGAAAAGACATTGCCAACACACCTGGCTTTCCTAAACTTAAAAACAATCTAGGGCTGGCAGTGCAGTTGAGTGGCAGAGTGCTTGCTTGGCATACAGAGGCCCTAGGTTCCTTACAGGTAGCACAAAAGAAGCGGGGGGGGGGGGGGAATCTTTAGAAGCCAGGCAGGTCAGCAGACAGCCTGTCTTCTTGGCCGAGGGAGAGATGGACAATTCCAGCTCCTGGTTCTCTGAGGGAGTTTCCGTGCTACACAAAGAATAGGACAAAGCAGAGCGTAGGCAGAAGCCGCTGGGCTGGGCGAACAGCGTGTATCCATTTCTACCTTCACAGGGCCACTGTGTAGAGGAAAAATCCAGGGAATAAGCAGGCACTCACACAAACAAACAATGTATGATGCCATAAATACATAAGGTGTTATGAAAGAATATCAGGAGATATAAAATGGCAAGATGTGATGGGTGGATGGAGTGATGTTTGGGCAAAACCTTGAATGGGGCTATGCTATATATGGGCAAAGAATCTTCCAGGCAGAGAAAATGGCAAGCTGCAAAGACTGGAGGCAGGAATGTGGGTAGGGGAATTTGATGATAGAATAATTAGTTGGGGAATGGTGGTAGATGAAGTCGGTGGTGGTGGTGGGGGGAGTCAGTCAGGGACCAGATGATGTAGGTGTTGTGAACAATAGTAGGTGTGTCAGTTAACACAAAGCTAGAGCCATCAGAGAACAGGGAACCTCAACGGAGAAAATGCCCGATCAGAGTGGCCTGTAGGCAAGCCTACGAGGCATTTTCTTGATTAATGTGGAAGGGTCAAGTCCACTGTGGGCAGTGCCCTCCCTGGGCAGATAGTTCTGGGTTGAACAGAAAAGCAAGCTGCATGAGCCATGGACAACAGCCAGCAAGCAGCAAGATGCATGAGCCATGGGCGACAAGCCAGCAAGCAACAGTCTTCCATGGGCTTCTTCTTCAGTTCCTGCCTCTAGGTTCTTGTCTTGAGTTCCTGCCCTGAATTCTCTTCATGGTAGGCTAAAACTGAAAATTGAAATAAACCCTTTCCTCCCCAAGTTGCTTTTGGTCATAGTGTTTTATTACAGAAATGGAAACCCTAACAAAAACACCATCTTTGGTCACATATCTGATGATTGAAGAGAGATCTTTATTGTCTAGAGAGGCCAAATGAATGTAATTTAAGCTCCCCCCTAGCATGAAGCTGTTCATGTGGGACAGTTGAATGTCTTACAACTGAATGTCCCACATGTCAACTGCAAGCTTCCAATAGTCAGCCTGAGGCTACATGACCATGGTCCAGCCTGTGCTGTTGGGTAGTCATTTCTGTTGTATTCTACTTGCTGCAAGTGGGTCACTTGAGGTGATGTAGACCCAAACTTTCAGTAGGAATATTGAACAATCTGTCATGTTTTCAAACTATCACATAAAATAAATATTTAAAGCTTTAATTCTTTTGTCTTTAAAAGATTAATCACTTATTTTGGATCATAGTTTCAGAGGTTTCTGCCCATAGTCACTTGACTTTCATGGCCCAGAGGTCAGAGTGGAACAGGGATGTTTACTTCATGGTAGCCAGGAACAAAGGAAGGAAGGAAAGGGGGGAGGAAGGAAGGGAGGGAAGAAGGAAAGAGAGGAGGAAATATGCTGGCCATAAAATACAATCCTCAAAGGCATACTCATAGTAGCCTGATTCTGCCAACTGGACTCCACCTCCTAAAATTTCTATCACTTTCCAAAAGTCCATTAGCTATGAAGCCATCAGTTAGTAAATGTACCCATTGGTGAGGTCGGATCCCTTATCACGCGATGACTTCTGAACACTGCTGGGAGCCAGACCTTCAACAGATAAGTCTTTGACAGATGCTGTATCCAGAATTTTACCAAGTTAATGGAGCTCAGCCAGTGAGTGGGCATTAAGGAGGAGGGAGGACTTGGACTACCTGGGCTAGTCCAGTGTTTGGTGATCAGGAAGGTGAGGAGGACCCAGGAAAGAGACCAAGAAAGACTGAGATGGGAAATCTGAGTGCAGAAGCCATGTGAAGAAAAGTGCTCCAATTGAGAAGCAGTATCGGTGCCATCGAATACTGTTCAGAGGTCAGCTGTGAGGGGAATGAGGATGGACCGTTGCTCAGTGCTGTGGAAGTCGCTGGTTACTGTGTCCAGAGTTTCCACAGTGTAGTAACCAGATCCTTCAACTCTCACTTCGCTGGATGTCAGCACCTAGGTTCCGGCTGCACCTCTTCCACCCCACCTCAGTACCAAGAGGAAAGGCATTGCCTTGATTTTCTCACCACCAAGGAGCCTGTGTTCCCAACGTTCCCTGCTTCCCGTTATCTTTTCAGCATTCAAACTTACTAAGTAGCTCTGATAGAGGACACTATCTGTATTATGTTTGACCATAAATAGTTCTAAAAATTCTGTTTGTAGGAGAGCTTGTTTATGTAGAGGTTTTAATGAGAGATGAAAAGATAGTGCAAACCAGGCAAGATCTGCTGACAAGCCGTGGGAAATATTAGTTTGTGAACCCAAGTTAACCAAATACACACACACATGTGTGTGCACAAGAGAGAAAGACAGAGACAGAGACAAAGCAGAAAGGCAGACAGACAGACAGATAAAAACAAAATAAATGTTAAATAGAAGAACTGCTCCCATTAAAACCATGATAATTAAAAGTCTACACAGTAGCTGGTTAGAAATAGAGCCATTTTTAAAATCATTTTTTAATTTTGATTTTTCATTATTGTTGCTGGGAACTGAATTCTGTCAAGCATATACTCGAGTAACACCCTAGTCCCTTAAATTTTTTCCCTCATACAGTGTGCATTCTTGTGGGGGTATGTGCGTGTGTGCATGTGTGCGTGCATGTGTGCGTGTGTGCGTGCACGCTCGCCTCAGGTTGATATCTGTGTCTTCCTTCATTCTTCACTTTAGTTTTTGAGATAGGGTCTCATTGAATCTGGAGGTGATCAGTTTGGCTAGACTAGCTGACCAGAGAGCCCCAGGAATCCTCCTGTCTCCACCTCCCAAGAGTAGCCTCACTGGGCTTTATACATGGCTTTCGAGGATCAACATTAACGCTCAAACCTGAGACAAAGCTGTGCTCTGACTTCCACACGTGTGCCTTTGCACTCCCCCACCCATTCCACTAATGGTAAAAAGTAAAAAAAAAAGTTTTAAAAGCAAGCAAGCATTAATTAGATAAGGCTCTCTTTTCTTCCCCTTCAAACGGTGGAACTTTGCCATTGATGTTACTGATACAATGAGCCTGTAAGGACTAGCATTTGCTACTGCTTTTTGTCTTCAGAGGACAGAAGGACCTGAAGGGGAAATAGTAAATTAACTTCAATGCTTCTATACAGTTGTTTTTTAATATTAAAAACAATGTTTTAAATAAAATTACACTACTTTCTCTCCTCCCTTTTTTCCCCTCCAGCCCCTTCCATGTCCTCTTTGCATGTTCTCAAGTTGATAACTTCTTTTCTTTGTACATACACGCGCGCGCGCACACACACACACCACATTGCTGAGTCTCTTTCTGCTGTTTGCGTGTCTATTTGGGGACTGACAACTCTGCAGTGGACAACCACTATCAGATGCTGGTCCCCAGGAGAGGCTATTTCTCCCTGCAGTCATTAGTTGCCTGTAGTTCTCTGCCTAGGGGTGGGACTCCACAAAAATTTCTCCCTTCGATGTTAACGTGTTCAATAATATTGCCTTTGTTCCAGGCTTGTTTATGTAGCCATTTCTAGGGGAGAAATGTTTCACAAAAGGAGAAATGTCTTGATATTTTGGCTCTTACAATCTTTCTGTCCCCCTCTTCCTAGGTGTTTCCTGAGCCATAGATGCAGGAGCTATGACGTAGATGTATCTATGGGTTCTGGGATCTCCACAATGCATTGGTCTCTGCATTGTGTCCAGTTGTGGTTTTCTGTGAGAGTCTCCATTCACTATAAAGAGAGTTTCTTTTGGAAGGGGTGCTGGCCACACTTATCCAGGAAAGGCTGCTAATGCCGAAAGAGGGTTCAAGGGCACAGGTCTTCAACTAGGTTTGTGGGTTTGCAGTTGGCAGAGGGTTGACAGACTATAGTTACTGTAGGTAGAGACTGCCCTTTCATGCCTGGCTGCCCAGACCTGAATAATCACACAGAAACTATTAGTTACAAAACTGCTTGATTGATAGTTTAGGCATATTCTTACCTACCTCTTACATTTTAAATTAACCTATTTCTATCATCACCACAAGGCCTACCAGTAAGGGTTCAGGCATCTGTCTCATCCAGCAACTACATGGCGTCTCCTTGACTCCGCCTACTCTCTCTCTCTCTCTCTCTCTCTCTCTCTCTCTCTCTCTCTCTCTCTCTCTCTCTCTTTATTCAGATTTCCCGCCTGGCTTTACTCTGCTAAGCTGAAACAGCTTCTTTATTAACCAATGGTAATAAAACATATTCACAGCATACATAGGGGAATCCCACATCAAGTTACATCCTGGTATTTGCTGGAGATTTGTTCTAGAGTTCTCTCCTCAATCCAGCCCTCATCTCATCACAATTCAAGACTGTTCAAGTTCCTTATATAGCACTTGTATATATTACACATGTCCTTGTATGTACTTTCCAACATCTCTAGATTATTTTAAATAGCTAATAGAATATAAATGCTGTGCAATCAGTTATTATACTGAGTTGTTTACGGAATACCAACAAACATCAAAGTGCTTATGTTGTTAGTATATTTTCTGTGGTTGGTTGACACTGCAGACATAAACCTTCAAATATGGAAGGAAGTTTGACTTTACATTAAGTCCTACTATGCGTGAACCTCACTTTTGACCCGGTTATTATTAACGTATGTGCTCCATGTATGCAGGTGCACATTGGTGTGAAGACTGTAAAGACTCACTGGCATGGAACTTGCCAAGTAGGCTAGTCTGGCAAACCAGCGAGCTTCAGGGAGCTCTCTGGCTTTGCCTCCCTTCTGCAGAGATTCCAAGTGTCTATGGGTGTGCTAGCTTTTTATACGCATTCCGGGGAACTGAACGCAAGCCCTCACGTTTGCATGGCACTACTCTGTCTACAGAGCTAGCTCCCCAGGCCCTGTTCTCCATTATTGAAACTATATTTGTTCCCAAGTAAGATGTACCAAGCATACGGCTGGTTGTTAAAAATATTAATTGGTACATGACTTTTTTTTTATTCTAAGCCCTGAATTGGAGAACTAATTGGAAAGCTTACATTGGGGACCATTTAATCACTTCTGCCCTTTTTTAACCACTCTATAGTCTGTCTTCTGTCTTTTCTGAATGGTAGGGTTAATTCTCAACATCTTCATAAAACTCTCTGGTTACTTCAACAGTCCTGGGTGTGTGTTGTGGTACATGTTTAACTCTGGATTCTCAAGCTGAACTTCACAAAGACCTTCCCCCAGGCTCTTTTCCCAAAGAGCGCCCTGCCAGACAGCCTGCGTCTTGCTGTGGCACTTCAAGGGCTGCACTAGCACCACTGGGGCTGCCCCTTTCTTTGGCTTGAGCTCAGTTTCATTAACAAGCACGTTCACACTTCAACTGGAACATTTAAAATAACACCGGCACAATGTGTTTAGTGTTTAGTTAATTATTAAGGCTCCAAGCTTGAATTATTCAAGCAAAATTGATTGGGTTCAACCTTCTTCCTTCTCTTTGTGCTTAAAAAAAAAATCTCTCCTCTACTCTCTAAATAATTTGGAAAGGTTTTTAATAAGTTTCAATACCTTGGTCTGTGGGTGGTACCCATGTGCTAATAGAATAGGTAGAGAGGACAGGCGGCTTGAATCTTTTGTTAAAAACTGTGTTTAGGGCTGGCGGGTGGCTCAGTAGGCAGAGTGTCGTTACCACCCTGTGTTCCAAGTCCTATAAAAAACAGCATCTGCAATTCATACATTCCTATTATCAGTTAAACATTTAAAGAGAGCGGACAGGTTTTACCTTCCTCTCTTAATTATTTTTAGACTTTAAAAAATTATACTTTAAGCTAGACATTGGTGGTGCACACCTTTAGTCCCAGCATTTGGGAGGCAGAAACAGGCGGCTCTCTGTGGGTTCAAGGCCAGTCTGGTCTACAAGAGCTAGTAGTTCCAAGACAGGCTCCAAAGTTACAGAAAAACCCTACCTTGAAAAAGCAAAAGCAAAAACAAAAATTTCACTTCATTTTATCATTTTATATGTGCATGTGAATGCCACTGCAGGAGTGTGGAGGTCAGAGGTCAGTGAGTGACGATTTGATTCCTTCTGTCTCTCTTCTTTTTCTTCTCCTCTTCCTCCTCCTCCTCCTCCTCCTCCTCCTCCTCCTCCTCCTCCTCCTCCTCCTCCTCCTCCTCCTCCTCTTCTTTGGTTTTTCAAGATAGGGTTTCTTTGTGTAGCTTTGGAGTCTGTCCTGGAATTTGCGCTGTAGACCAGGCTGGCTTTGAACTCACAGAGATCTGCCTGCCTTTGCCTCCCAAGTGCTGGGATTAAAGATGCGTGTCACCATTGCCAGGTGGATTCTCTACTTCTATCTTGTTGGTCCGGAGGTGGAACCCAGGTTGTCAGGCTTGGCAGCAGGTGCTTTTCTTGCTGAACCCTCTGGTCTGTGCGTGCACTTCTTTATTACTTACTCTTATGGGGAAATTGTTAAAAATGTGGTGACTTCATTCTAAAAACTTGGTGGCTGAAGAACATGTCTGGACCTAAATAATTACAGAGAGTATAAAACTGTCCTTCACTATAAAACACTTTCCTTAAAACATGTAAAAAAAGTGTACACACCAATGACAATGACATAACACTAATGACTGATATCAAATAAGATTATCTAGTTTAGAATTAGATTTCACGTTTACAGTTTCGTTACTTGTACAGTTACAGAACAGACACATCTAAAGATGTCATGGCTGGGGACGATTAGCCGTCATGGCTGGGGACGATTAGCCTTTTGTCTGAACCTATTTAAATATCACTCATGTCAAGAACACATTGCAAATAATGCTGTCCTTATTCATGCTAGGTAAGAATAGATTTGGAAAGCAGAAATTTCAGGAAAGAATTTCACTGTTCTGTGAATCACGGCAACTTTACCTCAGCCATCATGTCTAGTCCTTCATTTCTAATTCTTCCTCTGTGTTTGTATTACTGAGATGTACAATGAATCATTACAAGCATTGCCATGAAAAACGGGTGTGGGGAAGGAATATAAAATAATCACGTTTTGGAAGACGATCATAGATGGCAGTGTGGCGGGAGGGGGGGTAAACAGAAATGCTATGACCCAGTTTAGCTGGATCAAAAGTAGCATCTTCCATGAGCATTTTGGAGGGAAGTCTCTCAAAAACCAAGAAACCCTGAAAGAGCTCCACAGGCAGCAGGTGCTTTTGCTGCATTGTGCTTCTGGGTTGCAGAGTGGCTGTGCGCATACCTGAAAGTGTGCTGAAGGAGGGGGCTGTTGGGTTTGATGACAGTGGTGAACAGTCCCCGGTAGGCTGTAACCTGAAGAATTATAGGCGTGATCTAGTATATTTCCGCAGGAGAAAACGCCAGGCTTCACATTGGGAAACTTTGGGGAATCAGAAATGGGAATCTCTCTCCTTTGAGATCACGTATGCACGACCCGGATGGTGGAGCAGAGTGGGCTCTTATTATTATCTTTTAAAGCCTGGGAAATGACACAAGTGATGTCAACTAGGAACCCAAGAAATAGGACTCCGGGGCGTGGGAAAGCCGAATGGGGGCAGGGTGGGCAGGTAAACAGTTTTCTTGGAGAGGTTGGAAGCCGAGGGGACCCGGGAAGGACGGGCAGCGTCTCCGCAGACGTGGAAGGAGCCCGGTTGGGGATTGGTCCGTAGACACCTCGAGGACCCGGGACGGCGGCGAGGCAGAGTGGCGCAGTTCCCAGCCCGAGCCTCGCCGGGACATCCCGTCGCACACCGGAGTCCTCGGGGCTCCCGGTTCCCCTCGCTGCTGCAGCCGCAGCGCCACGAGCGAGGCCGTCCCCCTCCCCCGGGTCCCCGGTTCGGCTGGGCCGCAGCGCGCCGCTCGGCTCCGCGCGGGTTCGGGGGGGGGGGGGGCGGGGCGCGCCGCCATTTTGGATCCGGACGGTCCGCGAGCCTTCGCCTGCGCGCCGCGGCGCCGGGAGCGGCCTCGCGGAGCCCAGGGCGCGGGCGCGAGCGGCGCGGGAGGGAGGGCGGGCGGGGGAGGGAGGGAGAGAGGCTGGCAGAGGAGGAAGGGAGTGGTTGGGAACCGGGCTGCGGCAGCCTCCGGTCTCCTCAGCGGCGGCAGCGCCCCCCTCCTCCCGCGCCTCCGCCGCCGGCGTCCGTCAGGAAAGATGCCCTCAGCCCAGGGCTGTGAAGAAGGGACCGGAGCCGCCGCCCGAAGCGCAGCCACCGCGGCTGTCGCCCGCGTCCTTTGAATTCGTCAGAGCAGCCCCTCCACCGAGGGGCGGCGGCGGGCGCGGGGCGCGAGCGGGAGTCCGGGCGCTGCTCTCGGCGGCACGGCGCGGCCCCACAGCGGCCTCCGGCATGGAGCCGGCTCGCGCGACCCAGTAGCCGCCACTCCCGGAGCCCGGCGCGAGAGCCGCCCGCAGTCCGCCCGCCACATCCCGGCCGCGCCGCCGGCCAGGCCCCGGGAGAAGCCGGGAGGAAGATGACGCGTCCTCGCCGCAGTCGCCTGCAAGCAGGGCTCGCCGCAGAGCCCTAGGAGAGAAAGGGCTCGGGAGCGGAGACAGCCGCTCAGGGAGCTGCCCTCCCTGCCCGCGGAGGACTCGCCTAGGGGCTCTCCGAGTGGAGGTTGGGAGCATTTGCAGCAGAAATTTGGGCTTTCCCTCCCCCCTCCATACATTCTCTCCCTCCTCCTCCCCCTTTTCCAATTTTTCTTCTTCCCGGGAAGTGGATTGCCGATGCCGAGAGGACTTTATTCATTAATGATGCAACCGGATTCGTTTCAGGATTATGTTGCACGAATTGAATTTTGAATGAAGGAGTTTTTTTTTTTTTGAAAGAAGTGTTGACTCTTTAGTTCGTTGTACTTTTAATTATTATTTTATTTAAGCATACAATTTAATTGTATTATTCTCTTACAAATATTAAATCTATATTTTATGGAAACTTACCCTCAAGATATATATGTTTATGGGTGAAATCGAAGACGCTTCCGTTAAGTGAGGTGACTGGCGTGTTGGATGTTTAATTCAGCACCGGCATTGCATGACAGTTGTTGAAATAACAAGTGGTTTATTTTTTAAAACCACACCTTTAAAATTTTTAGGCTCAGATAGTGACAGTAGACATCGTAAGGGCAATTAAGAGAAAGCCAACAGCAGCAATCGAAGCAGCCATGTCCGGAGAAGTGCGTTTGAGGCAGTTGGAGCAGTTTATTTTGGATGGGCCAGCGCAGACCAATGGGCAGTGCTTCAGTGTGGAGACTCTACTGGACATACTCATCTGTCTCTATGATGAATGCAATAATTCTCCGTTGAGAAGAGAGAAGAACATTCTTGAATATCTAGAATGGGGTAAGTTTTTTTTTTAACTCTTAATGTGTAGCTGGTATGAGCATTATTAACTATGATGAAGAAATATGCATATATACATAACAAAAGAACAAACGCCAGTTAAGACTTTTCTCCCCTACTTTTGGTGACTTTTTGCTGTGTGTCTTTGTTGCCTTGGTGTGTGGCCTTGCTGTTTGTGGACTCCCTGCATTTTCAGGCAGCGGTAAGAGCTTTAAAACAAATGCAGAGGTGGATTACTGAGCGCAGTTGTCTCGTGCATGGCAGTGCAGCAGCCTGACTGGGAAGGTATTTGTTGGTTGAAACATTCCTTCCTAGGCTTTGGAAATCGCTGGAGATGGGAGGAGATGTTGAAGCCTGCTTATTTTAGGACAGCAGGACTGTGGAGGTGGTGATCTGTGGCTTAATTTCATCTCTATATAGCACAAGCAAGGGCAACTACTAAACATGGACTTTCCAAAAATTACTAGGTTCCTGAGATGAAATAATAAAAGTGTTTCGTGTGTGTGTGTACGTGTGTGTGTGTATGTACAGACAGTAGTTGGAGAATTTTTGGAGGCAGCTCCACCTGCGTTAGATTTTACTCTAAACTGAACTTGCATTTACTGAGAGTTTGGGCTCCTAGTCTTCTAAGTGTAGATGTGACCCGGATGACCCGTAGTAGGACTGGATCAGTGATGCCAGCAAGTGCTGCATGTGACCTTCAAGCCAGAAGGCTTGGCTGAAGTGCTGTGCCTCTGATGTCACTCACTTGGATGAAGGAGTCGGACATCTAGCAGTCCGTCATTGCCCAGCCTGGTAGTGAGTGGTACGGCAGCCCTGGAAGGATTTTGACCATCTAGAATTGTGTACTGTTGAAATACTTTTAGTTAGCTAAATCATTTTTATATTGAAGATCTTTGTTCCCAAGTAAAGCTTTATTTTCTGAAGTAAAAATTAAGTGCCCATTGTTGTTTTGGTTTTCAAATTAATTCAAAATTTGTCTCTTAGGTCAACCCCCAATTTAAGAATGACCACACAAAGCAATTTTAATTCTCAGTTTGCCAGTGTTTGAAGATTGATTGCTCGCAGCTTGATGTTGCAAGGTTAAAAAGATTTGTAAATGTGCATGGAATGATTTTACAAAACAGCTGGCCGGCATCGTGCTGCTAATGTAAGAAATCTTAACCGTTTTTTCAGGCAGCTTCTCTCTGGAGAGTAGGGACTTTGCTGTTGGTGTGGCTTTGTCTGCGGCTACCTGCCTTTTGATGTGTAGGATCAGTACTTGAGGAAGCAGATGGAATTTTACACCCAGAGTTTCATAAACTTAGGAATTCTGTACTGTTTCTTTTTTGAAGACTTAAAAGGTTGGAATTTGAGTCCTTGAATTATGGCCCCTTAGTGATACTCTAGTCTGTGATTATGATTGTCGTTTAATATCCTTTTCATTTGCAAAACAGTAGGAGAACTCTTTGTATGTCGCAGTGGCAAGTATAAGTTAAATAGTGTACAGAGAAAGCTGTATATCCTGATTTCCTGTTACATAGTGGTTTTATGCCATGGAATATTTTGTCATGTTATTAAAATAACCTGTGTATCTTCCATTAAGTATCTTTTCTTGGATGTTGTTTTCTTATGTTTATGAACACTTTGTAAACACATACATATTTATTTACACCAGAAAGTTAAACAAAAACCAAGTGTTTGCTGCATTCACTATAGTATATTTTTTTTTGAGAGATGATCATAATATGTAGCTCAGGGTGGTCTTGAGATGCTATGTAACATTACTGGTATGCACCGCCATGTGCGGGTAATGCAGTGCTGGGGACTGAACCAAAGGCTTTATTCACGCTAGGCAAGCACTGAGTTCCAGCCCCAGTCCACATTCCCTGTATTCTTAGTAATAATTTCATGTCTTACCTTTTTAGTTGTCTGATATATAGTGTCATGAATCAGTCTCATAAACCATCACTGGAGTTTTAAGAAATGGTTACTTTTATTATTTTAAATTATGTATGTATGGGTCTGTGTGTAGGTATGTGCTGTAAGTGTGAACTCTGGAGAAAGCCCCAGACATCTGATCATCCTCTTGGAGCCAGATGCTGGTGGTCGGGAGCTTCCTGACATGGGTGCTGGGAATCAAACTCAGGTCCTCTAAGCCCTCTAAGCTACTGAACCATCTCTTCAAGAAAGTAGTTTAAAAATTTTTTAAAAATTATTTCATGTTTTTAGATTATAATTACATCATTTCCTCCTTTCTTTTCCTCCCTCCAACCCATTCCTTTATACTTCTTATTCTCTTTCAAATTCATGTATTTCTAAATTCATAATTACAGCATGCTTAGTCTGCATAATGTTACTTCTATGTATGCTTTCAGGGCTGAACCTTTGGCTTTGGATGACCAATTGGTGTGCTCTTTCCTGGGGAAGAGATGATGGAATTTTTAAGGAATTGTTTTGTGTAGTTTAGACTCGTAAGCCTCTGACATGTTCTTCCCTCCATAAAAATTAAAGAGTGGAGGTGTTTCAAAAGACGCATCATATGTGGTTTCATTTACTGTCTTCAAGCTCTTGGGGATTTTAAATGAAGGATATAGTATCTTTTCACTAAAGTATTGCAACGAATCATTCCTTCTTCACTTATTAGTCTGTCACTACATTTTGGGAAATGTTCTATTTCATTCCTGTTGCAAAAAATGTATAAGAATATCTAGATTATATAGGTTAGGTTTAAGATTGTGAAGTGACTTTAATTTAATTTCTTAATGAATCATTAATTTTGGGGGATGAAAATTTACAGGAATATCATTGAGGTTAAATTTGACAATTTAAATTTATTTCAAGATGTCATCTTTGGTTTGATTTTAATAATTCAAAGTATTGTCTTTAACTCTTTAAAAGACACAGTAATTGAAATAGCATAATATAGTTGAATATTCCCTATTACTTGCTAAATATTTGTGTTTGGTATTTGCATTAATGGAAATACTACCTGAGCACTCCATATTTTTATAAGGGGATGATTGATTACTTTTAAATATGTAGTCAAGAGCCTGTATGTATTTCGCTTCCATCAGTTTCATTGATTCCTTGTAATGGTTCATTTCATCTCTGTAGTGGTACAGTTAATATTTTGTTATTAACAGTTCTCAGTAAGAAAACCGACTATTCCGAGTCAGGCATGCTGTTTTTCTTTTATAACATTTCTTGGTTTTGGTGCTGATGACTTGAAGGAGAAAAGTAGGAGCAGCAGAGAGGAAGAAGGATTAAGTTGGCGAATGCTAGCCCAAGAGGATAACAGCATCCTAAGACCATAGGTCACTTTCGAGTTTAATAGTGTATATTATTTTCTAGTTACAGCCAGCAATATTTGAAAAGCTTTCTTTTCTTTGATTTTTATGTTGTTAAAAAGATATCTATTATAGTCAGTAATATTTGAAAGCCTTCTTTGATTTTTTTTTATTGAGAAAAGGAGAAAAAAAAAAACAAGTTTCCACCTCCTCCCAGCCTCTCATTTCCCTCCCCCTCCTCCCCCCTTCTCCCCCTCCTCCCCCCCTTCTCCCCTCCCACCACTCTTTTCCCCCTCCCTCTCCAGTCCAAAGAGCAGTCAGGGTTTTCTGCCCTGTGGTAAGTCCTAGGTCCTCCCCCCTCCGTCCATTTCTAGGAAGGTGAACATCCAAACTGGCTAGGCTCCCACAAAGCCAGCACATTACGTAGGATCAAAACCCCGTGCCATTGTCCTTTGCGTCTCATCAGCCCTCATTGTTCGCCATGTTCAGAGAGTTCAGTTTTATCCCATGCTTTTTCAGTCACAGTCCAGCTGGCCTTGGTGAGCTCCCAATAGATCAGCTCCACTGTCTCAGTGGGTGGGTGCACCCCTCGTGGTCCCGACTTCTTTGCTCATGTTCTCCCTCCTTCTGCTCCTCATTGGGACCTTGGGAGCTCAGTCCAGTGCTCCAGTGTGGGTCTCTGTCTCTATCTCCATCCATCACCAGATGAAGGTTCTATGATGATATGCAAGATATTCATCAGTATTGCTCTAGGATAGGGTCATTTCAGGTTCCCTATCCTCAGCTGCCCAAGGAACTGGTTTCTATGTTTGTTTATGTAATAGTTTTGGTGTCAGTAGTAGGACTCTTAAGTTATAGCGGAGCTATAGAAGTAAAGTAGTCGTGACATTATAAACTAGCTTGTTAGTGATGACTAGTACATTTACTGCTCATTAAATTGGTTTCCCTCTGCTTTGAAATGGGAAATTTGAATATTAATAAATTTATTTGAAAGGATGTAGGATAGTATTACTCAGTATAGAAGGAACTGGCAGCTTTCTCTGTATGTGGATTACTTTTCTATGCTTTCTGATCCTGATTTTATAACATTCCATGTAAGTTTTCATTATATAACTGTTTTATAGCTTAATTCACATTTTATGCTAAACCCAGAGAATAATCTGATTATTAAACTTATTCCTAGGACAGGTCAACAGATATTGTGGTATAAACATTTTCTTTTGTTAGAGTTGTTTTAAAGTTTAGTATCATTTTTTTCTTATGTGAGTTGGAATAGTGATGGCTTGATTGGAAGGAATTGAATTGTTTCTAGAATACTTTATTTATTCTTTGTGTCTGCTTTTCCTCACTGTTAAGTTATTCTGTGTAGAATTGTTTATCACACAGAATTAAGATAATCATTGAATACACATGATTAAATTTATTTTAAAATGTCTTCATTTGGGATCATTGTAAATGCATTGAACATGTAGGTACGAAACACTTGCTTCCTTTACACTAGACATGTCCTAATCTGTTTTAAGAATGCATGTGGTTTAGCTGAGGCAGTGCTGACACCTGAGGAACACACTGGGAACATAGTAAGTGGTAGGAGTTGCTGTACCCTTTCCCCCCTTCCTCCTTTCTCTCCTTCCCTTCTCTCTGAGGTAGTTATCAATAATATTAGTTACTGCGCCATCCTGAAGTATGGATTACTTGGTTAATAAGTGATTTAAAGCAATATTGCTTTGTGAATGAAAACAGTATATCAAGATTAATATTTTAAGAATTTTAGAAGTACTTCATATGGAAACGTAAGGCATATCTTATTGTAGAATTGTGAAAATAAATATGTAATATGTTGGAAATTTTATGAACTATCCCATAAATCTTAGGACGTGGTTGCTCTTCCCCAGTAAGCCCAGTCTATCCCATGGGAAAGAACTGAACTTGGTGCAGTTTTAGTATGCTACTCAAAGGATTTCTTGTCTGGTAGACTTAGGGCCAGGAAATTGTATGTAAAGCTTGTTCTTTTTTTATCCTGTTGGTTGTGATAGTTTCAAAAATCAAACCAACATTTAAAAGTTAGACTAAAATAGAAAAAACTCAAGTTCATTATACACAGAAAGAGGAAATAATGTTATGTGAATCATGTATGCTGTTTTGTATTTCTTACTCTTACATCTTATAGAGTGCGACCAAAGGAGTTTGGAATGGTGTGTGATGAAGATATGTATGTTAGCTAATAATGAAAATATCAGAGGCATGTTTCCATTTTCAGAAAGTACATGTAGTAGATTCAGGACAACAAAGATAATTTAACGAAGGGGAATGTGCATAGGGACAAGGTGTGGGAAAGGGAGATGGGAGAGGAAAAGGGGAGCTTGCAGGGAGAGGAATGAATGAGTGAGAAGGAGTGAGAGCGACGACATTGTGTTCCAGCATTGCTACTTCAGTCTGACTGAATGATTGGGTATTTTTAATTTAGAGGAATATACTGGATATAAGAATTAACCTCAATCTTTTGTATTTTAAAAAATGGTTATAGCCTCTTTTATTTTTCTTTTTCTGCAGTGATTAATTGCCTTTGATTGTCAGAAGTATATTAGCTTTTTGAACTTGAGGGATAATGATAGTAGTGTCTTGGCTAGTTTTTCCTATTCCAGGTGAATGCGTGAGGATTTGCCAGCTTTCTCATTTTTATCCCTTGCAGACTATCAGTGAAAATGATTTCATGTTTTAAGTATTGAAGACTGTGAATTGCTCAGCTGTTTTTGTGGAGTCTGTCTAAGTTAAATTCTTTCTAAAATGATTTGTTATGAATGGCCTGTACTCTTAAGTATAAGCTATTCTAGAGTCAAGAATGAGTGTCCTTTGCTGTCATTGCATAGAAAACGCCCAGATGCAGGGATCTTTTTTTCTTCCCCATTGATGCTGCTCAGAGTTCTAGGGCTGCTCTTCTCTCAAGCTCCTCACACTTTGCTGGACAATTTTCATTCCTTTTATGGGGCAGTAGGTGAGAATGGCTAGCCTCCAGTTGATCAGCCTCTCATCTGGTGGTCTTGGATCTGCCACTGGGATAGAGCTGCATTGGTTTTCATCAGAACAGGAAGCACATGGACCTGGCTCCTCATTCTCAATATTCTGTTGAAATCTTCCTCGTGAACTATTTGCTTCTATTTTGGAATCAGGGCTTTTTCATCTGGTTTTCTTCTCTAGTTTCAAAGTGTCTTATAAATGGGCTGTTACTAAGTTCTCTCTCTCTCTCTCTCTCTCTCTCTCTCTCTCTCTCTCTCTCTCTTTCTCTCTCTCTCTCTCTCTGTGTGTGTGTGTGTATGAATGTGCACAGAGGCTTATAAGTTTGGAAAATTATTGCAGACACAACTTAAGTAAAATATTGCAGATTATCCTTGAATTTACAAGGTTTATCAGATTATAGAATCGTCATTTTGAAGAGTATCTGTGGGGTAAATGGCAATCAGTATTCTAATGCATATTCTTAGGGAAGTGTTGTCTCCTTTGTAAACTCCTTATTGGAGTTAGAGAGAAATTTTGAGAAACTTGTGGTTTAGAAGGAGAATCTAACTTTGAGGAAGTTATATGTTACTTAGTGCCTGTAGTCTTAAATGTTTGTGTGTGAAAGCCATATGACCTGAGAGATAAAATTAATCGTGGTGGAGTAGTGATGCTGTTGAGTTACATCTGTGGGCAGTATCCTGATGAACCTTTGATGTTTCTATGCCACCCTTGTTCTAATTTGAGCTTCCTCCCCCTGTAGTGGCATTTTTACTACTTTAAATACAGAAATTCTCACTTTAATTTTATAGCTTCAGTTCCTTTCATTTGAACCTGTTACAAACTGTTTTGTGTCTGAAAAGATTTTGTTCATTACAACGTTTAGGAAGAAAATGCCTTGAACTCATGCAATTTCATAATCCATTGTGTTTTATTTTTTCCCCTAGGGTAACAGTGTTTTAGCTAAGTGGTTGGTTTCTGTCATCTCAATTGTGTGGGAACTTCTATTATTATGGATACTGGTGTATACATTTTATGTATCAGCATTTCTTTGTTTATATGTATTATAAAGAAAGCAGACAATCTCTCCTTTTAATAAAGGAGAAACCATGTATAACTGGTGTTATTTTGGCAGCGTGTGAACAGTTAGAACATTGTGATTGCTGTAAAGTTTTATTCTGAGTTATATACCATAGCAGATAATAATACTAGAGGACAGTTCAACTTGATGGTTTAAAAACAAGTGAAGAGCTTTGGATTTAAACGGGATCCTTTAATTATTGGCTAGGTTATGTAGGCAAGTTGCTTAACCTCTTGAATCTATATATCACCTCTAAAGAAATGGACATTATCACAATATTTACCAAAAGGCGAAAGCCAGTTTGGAAGTTTTTCTCATGATTTAGAGTTTATTTTGTTGATTTCAGTCCCACTTTGATTTTTTTTTTCATTTTTGATAAAGGGTCTCATGGAGTCCTTGAGCTTAATATGACCTTGAGCTTCTGATTCTCTTGTTTCTACTTCCTAAGTGCTAGGACTAGAGTTGTACATTATCATGTCTGGTTTCTGTGGTGCTGGGAATTGAACCCAGGGCCTTGTGTATGCTAGGCAAGCAGTTTACCCACTGAGTTACATCCCTTGCTTCCATTCTGATTTTTAAATTTCCATTCTATTTAGCCATAAAACGAAGGAACAACTAAAATGCCACTTTGGGGATTAAGTTCAAGTTAAGTGTATAGTGATACTAATGAAAGTATATAAATAAATTCACTTTATTGTCAATCATTTGCATCTTCTTGAAAATATCTTATTAAGTTATTGTTGTTACTTTTAAATTTTATTGTATGTGCATGCATGCTTTGCTTGTATGCATTTCTGTGCACTGTGTACATGTCTGGTGCCCACAGAGTTCAGAGGAAGGCTTCAGACCCTCTAAAATTATATTTATTGATAGTGTCTTTCTTTGCATGACTATGCAAACAGTCTTAGGCATTATTTTAGGATACTTTGCATTAGATGTTCTTTTTAGCTAAGAAATTTGGGGGGTAAATATTAAACTAATACACAGTCTTTCAACCACCAGTAATAGCTATTATGTAGTGACTAGTTACATTTTATTTTTGTATTTTTGTGGCTTCAGTCTGCAAATTAGTGGTAGAGTTCTAAACCTCAACTCAGAAGCTTAAAAATTTTTATTGATGTGTTGTTCACATAGTACCTTTTATGGACTAAAATTATGCAGCACCCGCAGATTCATGTGGTCTTTCAGTAAGTATGAAGAAAATGAACACTTTCCACAAGTATTTCCTAAAGTGTATTTCAAGAGACATACTGAATATTCCACAGATTCTGGGTTAATTGGATGTGTAAGGCCGGGGAATAGTGCTTTGATACATGCCTTTTACAAAGCACGTTATCATAGAAAACGTTTCTAAACGTTCTGGACAGAAACCTTAACTTTGTTGTGTACAGTTGGCCCACATTATTTTAACTGTGGAACACTGACTGAATTTGGGACATTGTGGCCACATTAGGAAAATACAGGCAATGTCCAGAGTCTTTAAGCAGGTTATGTAAAAGCATATTAAAAAATATTGTCACAGTGTACTCAGAGCACAAGCACAGGTGAGAGTTTGGCTCATTTATGTCATCTGGAAACCAGTGTAGCCAGATTTAAGTTGGGGTGGGATTCAGCCCTGGACAGGAGGCTCTCACCTGTGTTGGGAAATTCGTACATGCAGCTTCTGGTTTGCAGAGTTGTTTCTTCTAACATAGTGAATTTTTTGTTTTTGTTTTTTCTTTCTTCTTTTCTTCAGTAAAGCATGGTCATGTTCTATTCACTGGTACAGAGAAACTGTAAAGTAGAACAAAATTGGATTTTATGAGAAGTTTGTAAAAGTGGTATAATTGTCCAGTGATAGCAAGAATCTTGTCCTTAAGTGTCAGCACTTACTAGGGGTGGCTAATACCCAAGTTAACCCATATATGGTGAAAAGCAGTAAGCCCTACTTAGAAAAAAATTCTTGCTTGGTGTGACTAAATCCTCATTTTGAAATTGCATCGTGAACTCCCTGTGGTTTTGTCCTGACCAAAAAGTACCATAAAGAGAGAGACATTTAAAAGCAGACTAAGAGCTCAGGTATATGGCGAACCTTGCATATTAATGTGGCACCGGAAAGCTTTCTATACGGCATGTTTACATTTTCTTAGCGTTTATGATTAGAACTACAGTATTTGGAAGATTAGCATAATTTCCTTTACTGACTTAAAAAAAACTGCTTGCCTTTGTAATGTGTCACCATTTCTGACAGATGCTAAGCTAACAGCTTCTTCCAGAATTGTGTTGTGGTAGTTGCTTGAAATTGTGACTGATGCGATCATTATATGGTTTCTTTTGCCTTGGTTACTGTGAGGTTGCACCGGTTAAGTGTTGGATGAGTTAATCCCAGGTTTATTCTGTTTCTGTGCACCTGGCTTGATTTATTTGTATTAAACTTGTAAATGTGGATTTGTATATTCCAGGGTCTTACTGTTTGCACTTAGTTTTTCTTTCAAATGCCAAGTAGCCTTTAACACATATGTGTCTTTACTTTGAAAATATGAGGTCCTTATACATCCCAGAATTTAATAAAACACATACAAATTTATACATGATTTTTAAAATTATGTTAACATGCTTAATATCCTTCAGTGACTATGGAAAGCTTCTCAGGATATCTTTATTTAAACTTATTACCATAGTACATACTTTTTCTTTCTTGTATTTTTGAGATATGGTCTTCCTCTATAGTTCAGATTGGCCTTGACTTGTGCTCCTTCTGTTTCCTGAGTGCTAAAATTACAGGTATATATACCCAGTTACAACTTTTACATACTTCTTATCTACAATCTTATATATTTAACTTTAAAAATATTTTTTAAAAATTGAAATAACCACAATGTATAGAAAAATACAAGTATAGTATACTTTTTTATTCTGAACCCTGAGAATAATTTGTCTACTCATGTCCATTCCTTCCCAGTGTGTTTGTATATATATCCACATACTTTTATATAACTATAATGCAGCTGTTAAAATCAAGAAATTAGCATTGATGAGATACTGTCATCTGACTTTTAGAACTTTATTTGAGTTTTATCAGTTGCTGTAATCATTTTGTTACAGCAGAAGGATTCAGTCTGGAATCCTGTGTCAGATGTGAATGTTTTGTTTTGCAGTGTTGGTTGAGCCAGGTCTTTAGGTTTTCCTTGACTTTTTCAGCTTTGGCTTTTTTAATGATTGCAGGTCATTTGCAGTAACTCTCTATTTGAATTTTCCTCACAGTTAGATTTAGACAAAGCTTTGGCAGTATCACGGAAATGATGCTTTGTTCTTTTGGTTGCAGTCCCATCAAATGAGGCACAGACTCCATGCTGCCTTATTACTTGTTATGCTGGCACTGGCAGGGTTTCTCCACTGTAGTTATTCTTTGGGTGGGTGTGGTGGCACATACCTGTAATCCTGGCACTAAAGGGGCTGAGGTGGGAGGATCATGAGTGAAAGGTCTGCTGGGCTATGTAAGTGAGTTTGAGGAAGGCCTGGGCAACATAGTGAAACCTCATCTTAACTAAAGCAACACAAAACAAAAACTAAATCTGACAAAACAAGTTACTTTTCTTATTATAGATATTGGAGAGGTATTTTAAATTGTGTATCTATCTTTGGCTCATTAAATTGTGCTTATATCTAGTGTAGCTTACGGTTTTCTATGTTAATCATTAGATTGCAACCCTTCCCTCAAGTGCTTCGGGAAAGAACACATTATACTGTACCTGCAGTTTTTCTATGTCTGAGAATATTTCAAATAAAACTAAAGTGAAGTAGCCAAGGGCCGTGTATGAGTTTATGAGTTGTATATGCCATACTCAGCTGTTTAAATGTTATTCTGGAAGCTGTCAGCTTCACGATGGAGACTTGACCCAGACTTAGTCAATAGGAGCCCCTTCAAATCTTGTGTGCCCTTTGACAGACACGTCGCCGGGACTCCTTGAGCAGCGTTTTTTTTTTTTTTTTTTTTTGTTTTTTGTTTTTTGTTTTTTGTTTTCTGGTATAAACAAATGCCTTAGGCTTGTCCTGTTCTGTCTTTGACCCTGTCTTGGAGTCAGCAAGTTTTTAAGGACTCCTGGCACCTTTTAGAAGATGAAGTTACGCAGTAGGCGACAAGAAGGTCTCCCTGTGTCATTGCTGCTCTTCTTGTGAACAGTGCTATCTTTCTTTAGCCCATCTAGATCTGTTGCACTACCTAGTTGTCTACAAATTTTATGTATATATCTTTATGTGTATTACAGATCTGAATTTACTTTGGTAGATACTAGTTTCTGTCTTTATTATATGGGAAAGATCACTAATTTGCACCAATATCCCTAATTCCAATCTAACACACTACAGGGTTCATTCTAGCTTCTTTTGTCTTGTTTTTCTGTGTTTTAAATCTCCTTGCCAGCAGCCAGTGAGATTTAAATACACACACACACACACACACACACACGTAATTTTTTTTTTTTGAGAGAGAGAGGGAATATAGATGGGTGGAAGATACTCTCTAGAGGTTAGAGGTATCAAATCCCCCAGGAGCTGGAGATAAAGGCAATTGTGAGGTGCTTGATGTAGGTACTGGAAATTGATCTCAGGCCCTCTGCTAGAACAATAGGTGCTTTAAGTGTTGGGCCATGTCTTCAGCCCCACTTACTTGTCTGTGAGTAATACTCCGTTCCCTCCCTCATCCAGATAATTTATTCACTCTGCTGGATTGCTGCTATTCTTGTCTCTAAAGAAGCCATGCTCCTCTCCGTGTTCCGTCTGACCACCACACCAGGCTTCTCTTTTCATCCCAGACTTTCCTTCACCCTTAGGTGTTCTTGTGTTACATAGGCTCTGACATTCCCAGTGCCAGGAAGCCCTTTGTGGATTTTCTGGGCATGAGCTCAGCTAGTAGCACCTACTGTGATCTGCTGTGACTTCTTTTTCTCTGCTTTGATCTGCCATGCCTATTGGCCTTAGGTGTGATGAAGATGGAACGGCTATTTACCTAATCCATGCCTCTTTAGAATAGGAACAGGGTCTGAGAAAGGTTTAATTGAATGATTTTGTGGCATGAACTTCATGGAGTGCATTTACAGACTAAAGATGCATAGATGTCACCAGATGATACAGTCATGTGGGGCTACTATTGTAGACGACTGTCATCAAGCATTGCTCAGTTATATACATATATGTATGTAATTTTATGTATTTCCTTTTTTTGAGAGATAGAATCTTACTAAAAAGCCTAAGCTGGTTTTGAGCTCAAATTCTCTTTCCCAGTCAGTTACAGGCATGCACTGCCATGCCTGCTTCCCCCACTTAAAATATTTAAGAGAAATACTTTAAAAATTTAAAAAGTATAGCAATCTTTTTGATGTAGCTCCTCCGAGCTTCAACAACTGCAGAATCGTGGGGCAGCTAATATGACTAAAATATGGAGCAGTTTGTATCAGTTCCACAGTTCTCTTGTTGCTCCCCTTTTGTACTACATTCAGCTATTATTTAGCTATAAAGGAAAACTGCTAGTAATTAAGGAACGTCTGGCTAGTCTATGAGTTTTTACATGTTGGTTAATGTTTACAGTGGTGAGGCTTGGGCAGACTGTGGGGCCACTGGCAGTGGGACCAGGATTTATTCCTAGTTCTTGAACTGGCATCTAGGAGCACCTTGTTTTTGGAGGGATACCTTGCTCAGCCTAGATATAGAGGGAGGGCCTTGGTCTTGCCTCAGAGTGAAGTGTCAGACTTTGTTAACTCCCCATGGGAAGCCTTACCCTTTCTGAGAAGTGGATGGGGAGGTGGGAAGAAGGTGGAGAAAGTGGGAGGAGGGGGAGAGAATGGGAACAGGATAGCTATGTAAAATGAGAAAAGATTGTATTTAATATTTTTTAACCCCACTACCCCTTGCCTATCATAGCAAATGCATAGCACATATCTGAAATTTTGTAATGCCATCATACTTGTTATACCCAAGGCTATAAGCCATCTATCTAATCTTGAAACACTGCTTGAAACTCATGTCAGGAACATGTTACCTCTTTTATTTACCCTGTTTTATTTCAAAAGTGATTTTTTCCTTAAAAAACTTAATTAATATTAATGGGCAAATAAAGATTAGAAAGTGAGTTCTTAAATGATGGTTTATGATTTCCTTCATAGCTGTTTACAATATATAAATAATTACTTAGTAGAATGAGGTAATGAGAGAATGAGTAAGGACTAGGGTAAATGCAAATAGCCTAATTTGTCAATCAGCGTTTTCTTTCATTAAGTCTGTGTTTAACCTTATTTGCACTGTATCCAGAATAAACTTCAGAGCCTAGTATTGATGAATTAAACATATATAAATAAAATTTTCTCTGCATCCCTACTAAAACTATAATAAAGATTTTTAATAGTCAAAAGTGTTCCAAAAGGAGAAGAGCAAGAAGGAGACTTAAAGCAGTTCCATTTGTGATGCTGAGAATACAAGTGATCCCAACTTCGGAGATCTAGGAACATTGAGTTCTAAGTCAGCAGTGATTGAAGCCGAGGACCTGCCCTGCTAAATTGGCAGAAGTTAATAGAAGTTGAGTAGTTATAGAAGCTGATGTCTTCAGAATGTCCTGGAAGTTGAGATGTGGGCATGGCTGAGACACAGGGACCAACTAAGCTGTCAGAGACAGAAGTCTAGAACTCCTGCTCTCCTTCTCAAGACAGTCTGCTCTGCTGGCTTGAGTGACACCAGGCATAGAGCAGTGTAGACTTCAAATATAGATCACCTCGGGGAGAATTTAAAGTTGCTCAGAAAATGAAGCAAGTTCAAAGAGAGCTGTTAAGAAAAGAATTGTGTAGGAAGGAAAAAATAACAGTAATTTACATGGTTACTAGTAATGGAGGCATTGAATATAGATCTAACCAAAAGTATACTGTAATTATATTGGGGGGGCTGTTGTTAGGACCTGATACTTGCCTTAAGTCCTAAGTAATGACTACTTCTGAATAATGGATAAAAATGAAAAGTTAAGACATAGTTTTAGCTTTTATAGAATAAAAAGTACAGTTATTTAATACTTCCTTATTGACCTTACTTTGAAATTCTTTCCTTTTTGAGTTACTTCTAAGTTTTGCAGCTAAGTTGTCAAAACTGGACAGTGTGAATAGAGTTGTATTAGAATTCATGAGTATGCTGGGCAGTGGTGATACAGGCCTTTAATCCCAGCACTCAGGGAGGCAGATCTCTGTGAGTTTGAGGCCAGCCTGGTCTATACAGTGAGTTCCAGGTCAGCCAGAGCTATACAGAGAAACCCTGTCTTGGAAAAAAAATATTGAGTATATTTTTTGAGCAGATCAGTGTTTTTTCTTTTTTTAGTGATTGCTCTGTTTTTAGAGATGGCAATTGTAAGTAGCTCTTATCTAATTTAGGAGGGTAGTTTATTCTGGGAAAAAGCTATGTAGCTTAAATCCTTTAAATATGCTTTTAAACGTTTACATAGCTACTTCTAAAGTTATACAAGGCACATATGTAATCTCAGCTGTTTATGGAATTAAACACCTAGTAAATGAATTCCAACAGAGCAGTAAAGACAAAATGAATCACACAAATGATGTAAATTATGTTTTGGGTTATAAGTGAGTGAAAATCCAATGCAAATTGGTTTCAAAGGTAAGAAAAGTTTTACTTTTTGCTGACCTATCAAGAACAAAGATGGATTGAGCCTTTTGGTTCAATTCAAATATCCAGGTTCAGCAAATATCCAGGCTCTGAGAATCTACTGCGATGTGAAATTCTTTACCACTTCCCAAAGGATGGCACTGGAGCAAACTCCAAAGTTAGGTGGGGAAGGAGAGAGAAATGACTCTCCAATACCCAGAAAAAACTTCTGCTCTGGTCTCAAATAGCCAGAATTAGATCTCTATGTATTTGTGCTATTATGTATTTATGCTATTATGTATTTATGCTAGTGGTGATGGGATTGTTGAGGCACTTGAGCTGTGTGAAGGAAGAATAAGATTTTTAAACAAATTTAGAATCTAGGGAGGTGGTGAGATATTTCATTTATTTAAAGTTCTTGCTATGCAAATAAGAGAACTTGAGTTTGGATACTGGGCACCCATATAAAAGCCAGGCATGTGTGCATTTATACACTCCAGCACTCAGGGATAAGGGATGAGGTGGTGTGGGGTTTAGATAGGTTATGCTGGTTAGACTTTTTTTTCTCCGCGTCACACAGACTGGGTCATCTGGGAAGAGAGAACCTCAATTGAAATAATGCCACATCAGATTGTTCTGCAGGCAAGTGTGTGGGACATTTCGTGATTAATGATTGGTATGGGAAGGCCCAGCCACTGTGAGCAATGCTATCTGTGGACAGGTGGGTTTGGGACATAAAAGAATGGTAACTATGTGAGTCTGGAAAGCTAGCCAAGAAGCAGTATCTCTCCCTGACCTCTGTTTCAGCAGCCTTCAATTATGGACTGTGATGGGGACTATAAGCTGTAAGGTGAAATAAATTCTTTCTTCCTTTTGTAGGTTTCAGTCAGTGTTTTGAGATAGCAGCAGAAAATGGGTAGAACACAGATAGACCCTAGAGTGTGTTGGCCAGTTACTCTAGTCAAATTGGTGAGCTCCAGTTTCAGTGAGAAGCCCTGTCAAAAATTATGGGAGGATTTGGAGGAAGGAAAGGGAAGGGAGATATGATGTAATTATTTATAACCTTAAAAATAAAAGAAAAAAATGAAAAAAAAGGGAGGAGAGTGATTGCAGAATACACCTAACGTAGACCTCTGGCCTCTCCACGCATGCACACAGTCTTGCATAAATACATAGGTACAATACACAAATATATGTGTAGCAATACACAAATTAGAATTTTAATTAGGAGGAGAATCTGGGTTCTGTTTAGGTCACAGGCAGTCTCTACTGCAGTTGGGCTTTGTGGTTTATCATTTATTGAGGCATTTTCATTAGAAGTTATTAGTGCTACATAAAGTTTGAAATTACTTTTTGCCTTTTTCTGGTCACCTATAAGAGATGCCTTCTCTAATAATATACTTTTGTTCTAGGGATTCTGGGCCAGTGCTGCTATGTGGAACAGAGAATGGAATGCATTAAAAATATCTGTGATTAAATTTTAATTAAAAATTGCAAATGTTCATTGAAATGTTACTTTTCACAGCCTTGCCATTTTTTGTCCACTTATTCTTCCTTTGAATGCTTATAAAACTTCCTTATAGTGCTTCTTTGGCCAGCAGTATGAATCTTGGATTATTAATTGTCTTTTTAATATATGTCATACTAGGGTCATATCATATCTGTAGCACAAATTTTTATTGTTAGTGATAACTATAGATGCTGTAGTTAGGGGGTTTGTTTAAAATCAGTTTAATATATTTCTTGTGCAAAATAAATGTTATGTGTACATGTTTGTTAGTGTGGGTTTTTTTTTTGTCAACTTGATATAGCTAGAGTCATCTGGGAGGAAGTAACCCCAGTTGAGAAAATGCCTTTATTAAATTGACTTGTAGGCAAGGCTGTATAGCATTTCTTGATTAATGATTGATGTGGGAAGGCCCTAGCCCACTGTGGGCAGTGCCACCCCTAGGCAAGTGGTCCTAGGTTGTAAAGAAAAGCAAGCTGAGTGAGCAGAGAGAGCAAGTCAGTAAACAGGAAATCTCCATGGTCTCTGCTTCAGTTCTTGCTTTCAGGATCCTATCTGGAATTCCTGCCCCGACTCAGAAGTCATTTTCCTGACTGTTCTAGTTGCCAGGTAGTCTCTCTCATCTTTCGCCTTATTTTCATCTTAATTTTACATGTATGGTTGTTTTGCCTGCATGTATGTTTGTGAACCACATGTGTGCATTTCCTGTGGAGGCAAGAAGAGGGTGTTGGATCCTTTAGAGCTGGAGTTACAGAGATACAGAGGTGGGTGCTGCCAGCTTCTCCAACCCCCCTCATACTCTTTTAAAAAGAAGCATGCACTGCCCAGTTTTGTTGTTGTTGTTGTTGTTTTGTCTGGCATACTATTTCTCCTCCTCTGATTGCTTCAGGCTTTGACTTTGTTCAGTTGTTTTAACGGGAAGTACTTGCAAAATTTCTAGGTCTGTATAGTGTGTGTATGTGTGCTCAATCACTCACACATGCGGAATCTCTTTTTTTATTGATTTTTATTGAGCTCTACATTTTTTCTACTTCTGACCCTGCCTCTCCCTGCCTCTTCCCTCCCCTTCAACCCTTTCCTAAGGTCCCCATACTTCCAATTTACTCAGGAGATCTTGTCTTTTTCTACTTCCCATGTAGATTAGATCTATGTATGTCTCTCTTAGGGTCCTCATTGTTATCTAGGTTCTCTGGGATTGTGATTTCTAGGCTGTTTTTTCTTTGCTTTATGTTTAAACACCACTTATGAGTGACTACATATGATAGTTGTCTTTCTGGGTCTGAGTTACCTCTCTCAAAATGATGTTTTCTAGCTCCATTTGCCTGCAAATTTCAAGTTGTTGTTATTTTTTTCTGCTGTGTAGTTCTCCATTGTGTAAATGTACCACATTTTCCTTATCCATTCTTTGGTCGAGGGGAATTTAGGTTGTTTCCAGGTTCTGGTTATGACAAACAATGCTGCTCTGAGCATAGTTGAGCATATGTCTTTGTGGCATGGTTGAGCATCCTTTGGATATATACCCAAAAGTGGCATAGCTGGGTCTTGAGGAAGGTTGTTTCCTAATTTTCTGAGAAATTGTCACACTGATATCCAAAGGGGCTGTACCAGCTTACACTACCACCAGCAATGCGGAAGTGTTCCCTTTCCCCCACAACCTCTCCAGCGTAAGTTGTCATCAGTGTTTTTGATCTTACAGGTATAAGATGGAATCTCAGAGTTGTTTTGATTTGCATTTCTCTGATGACTAAGGATGTTGAGCATTTCCTAAAGTGTGTTTCAGCCATTTTAGATTCCTTTCTTGAGAGTTCTCTGTTTAGGTCTGTACTCCATTTTTTTTAATTGTATTATTTTTTCTTTTGATGACCAAGTTCTTGAGTTCTTTGTATATTTTGGAGATCAGACTTCTGTCTGATGTGGGGTTAGTGAAGATCTTTTCCCATTCTATAGGCTGTTGTTTTGTCTTGTTGATTGTGTCCTTTGCTTTATAGAAGCTTTTCAGTTTCAGGAGGTCCCATTTATTAATTGTTTCTCTCAGTGCCTGTACTGCTGGGGTTATATTTAGAAAGTGGTCTCCTGTGCCAATGCGATCAAGTGTACTTCCCACTTTCTCTTCTGTGAGGTTCAGTATGACTGGCTTTATGTTGAGGTCTTTGAACCATTTGGTCTTGAGTTTTGTGCATGGTGATATGGATCTATTTTCATTCTTTTACATGTTGATATCCAGTTATGCCAGCACCATTTGTTAAATATGCTTTCTTTTTTCCATTTGATATTGTTTTGCTTCTTTGTCAAAAAATCAGGTGTTTGAAAGTGTGTGGATTGATAACTGGGTCTTTGATTCAGTTCCATTGGTCTACCTGTCTGTTTTTATGCCAATACCAGGCTGTTTTCACTACTGTAGCTCTGTAGTAGAATTTGAAGTCAGGGATTGTGATGCCTCCAGAAATTCCTTTATTGTACTGGCTTGTTTTGCTCTCTTGAGTTTTTTGCTTTTCCTTACGAAGTTGTGTACTTTTCTTTGAAGGGCTGTGAAAAATTTTGCTGGGCATTGCATTGAATCTGTACATTGCTTTTGGTTAGATTTCCATTTGTTACTATGTTAATTCTACCTACCCAAGAGCATGGGAGATCTTTCCACTTTCTGTTGTCTTCTTTAATTTCTTCCTTCAAAGATTTAAAGTTCTTGTCATACAAGTCTTCCACTTGTTTGGTTAGAGTTCCTCCAAGATATTTTATGTTATTTGTGGCTATTGTGAAGGGTGACGTTTCTCTGATTTCTTTCTCAGCCCATTTATCATTTGTGTACAGGAGGGCTATCTTGTATCCTGCTACATTACTGAAAGTATTTATGCGTTGTAGAAGTTCCTTGGTAGAATTTTTGGAGTCGTTTATGTAAACTATCATATCATCAGCAAATAGTGAGAGTTTGAATTCCTTTCTGATTTGTATCCCTTGATCTCCTTTTGGTGTCTTATTGCTCTAGCTAGGATCTCAAGAACTATATTGAATAGATGTGGAGAGAATGGACAACCTTGTCTTGTTCCTGATTTCAGTGGGATCTCTGTGGGTTTCTCTCCATTTAGTTTGATGTTGGCTGTTGGCTTGCTATATCTTGCCTTTTTTATGTTTTGGTATGTTCCTTGTATCCCTGCTCTCTCCAAAACCTTTATCATTAAGGGATATTGTATTTTGTTAAAAGCTTTTCGGCATCTAATGAGATGATCCTGTGGTTTTTATTTTTCACTTTGTTTATATGATGGATTCCGCTGACAGATTTTTATATGATGAACCATCCCATCGTCTCTGGGATGAAGCCAACTTGACCATGGTAGATGATGGTTCTGATGTGTTCTTGGATTCGATTTGTTAGTATTTTATTTAGTATTTTTGCATCAATGTTCATGAGTGAGATTGGTCTGTAATTCTCTTTCCTAGTAATGTCTTTATGTGGTTTGGGTATCAGGGTAATTGTAGCCTCATAGAAAGAGTTCGGCTATTTCCTTCTGTTTTTATTGTGTGGAACAATTTGAGGAGTATTGGTATTAGTTCATCTTTGAAAATCTTATAGAATTCTGAGCTAAAACCATCTGGTCCAGGCCTTTTTTCGGTTGGGAGATTTTTGATATCTGTTTCTATTTCTTCATCAGTTATAGGTCTGTTTAATTTGCTTATCTGGTCTTGATTTAATTTTGGTAAGTGATATTTATCCAGAAAGTTGTACATTTTCTTTAAGTTTTCCAATTTTGTGGAGTACAGGTTTTTAAAATATGACCTGATGATTCTCTGTATTTCCTCCGTATTTGTTGTTATGTCCCTCTTTTCATTTCTGATTTTATTAATTTGGATATTCTCTCTCTGGCTTTGGTTAGTTTGGATAAAGGTTTGTCTATTTTGTTGATTTTTCTCGAAGAACCAACTCGTTGTCTCATTGATTCTTCTTACTGTTTTCTTTATTTCTTTTTTGTTGATTTCAGCTCTCAAGTTGATCATTTCTTGCCTTCTAGTTTTCTTGGGTGAGTTTGTTTCTTTTTGTTCTAAAGTTTTCAAATGTTCTGTTAATTCACTAGTGTCAGATTTTTCCAGCTTCTTTATGTAGGCATTTAGTGATATAAACTTTCCTCTTAACACTGCTTTCATTGTGTTCCATAAATTTGGGTATGTTGTGGGGTCATTTTCATTGAATTTTAGGAAGTCTTTAATTCTCTCTTTATTTCTTCCTTGACCCTTTGATAATTCAGGTGAGCATTGTTTAATTTCCATGTGTTTTTCTGGAATTAGTGTTGTTGTTGAATTCTAGTTTTAAGCCATGGTGATCTGGTAAGATACATGATGTTATTCCAGTTTTTTTTGTATTTGTGGAGGTTTGTTTTGTTACCGAGTATTAGTCAATTTTTGAGAAATTGAGAAGGTTCCATGAGGTGATGAGAAGAAGGTATATTCTTTTATGTTTGGATGGATTTGTTCTATAGATGTGTGTTAAGTCCATTTGAGTCATAACATTTGTTAGTTCCCTTATTTATCTTGTTAATATTTTCTGTGATTGACCTGTCCAGTGGTGAGAGTGGAGTTTTGAAGTCTCCCACTACTAGTGTGTGGGGTTTAATGTTTGTTTTAAGCTTTAGAAGTATTTCTTTTACATATGAGGGTGCCTTTGTATTTGGGGCATAGATATTCATAATTGAGATTTCCTCTTGATGGATTTTTCCTGTGACTAATATGAAATGTCCTTCTTTGTCTCTTTTGATTGATTTTAGTTTAAAGTCTATTTTGTTAGATAATAGGATAGCCACACCCACTTGTTTCTTAGGTCCATTTGCTTGGAAATTTTTTCCTCAACCCTTTCCTCTGAGTCAATGTCTGTATTTAAGGTTGAGGTGTGTTTCTTTTATGCAACAGAAGGATGGATTCTTTTCTTGTATCCAATCTGTTAGCCTGTGTCTTTTTATAGGTGAGTTGAGTCCATTTATATTAAGGGATGTTAATGACCAGTGATTGTTATCTCCTGTTAATTTAGTTTTCGTTGTTGGTGATGTTAATTTTTATGTTTTCCCCTTCTTTGGGATTTGCTGCTGTGAGATCATGTATTGTCTTGTGTTTTTGTTGATGTAGCTAACTTCCTTGGATTGGAGTTTTCCTTCTAGTACTTTGTGTAGAGCTGGGTTTGTGGCTAGGTATTGGTTAAATCTGGTTTTGTCATGGAATATCTTGTTTTGTTCTCCTATGGTGATTGAAAATTTTGCTGGGTATAGTAGTCTGGGCTGGTATCCATGGTCTCTTAATGTCTGCATACTGTTTAACCACAACCATCTGGCTTTCATTGTCTTCAATGATGTAATTCTGATAGGTGTGCCTTTATATGTTACTTGGCCTTTTTCCTTTGCAGCTCTTAATATTCTTTCTTTATTCTGTATGATTAGGGTTTTGATTATTATGTGGCGAGGGGACTTTTTTTTTGATCTAGTCTGTTTGGTGTTTTGTAGGCTTCTTGAATCTTCATAGGTATATCAATCTTTAGACTGGGAAAGGTTTCTTCTATGATTTTGTTAAATATATTTTCTGTGCTTTTGAGTTGAACTTTTTCTCCTTCTTCTATATCCATCATTTTTAGATTTCATCTTTTCATGGTGTCCCATATTTCCTGGATATTTTGTGTTAAGCTCTTGTTTGATTTAATGTTTTCTTTTACTGATGAGTATCATTTCCTCTATTGTATCTTCAGTGCTTGAGATTCTGTTTACCATCTCTTGTATTCTGCTGTTTATGTTTGCATTTGTGGTTCTTGATCATTTTCCTATGATTTCTGTTTCTATAATTCCCTCGGCTTGTATTTTCTTTACTATCTCTATTTCAGTTTTTAAAGTCTTGAATAGTTTCTTTCATATGCTTGATTGCTTTTTCTTGGTTTTCTTAAAGGATTTGCTGATGTCTTCCAATTTTTTGTTTGTCTTTTTCTTCATTTCTTTGAGGGAATTTCTTATTTCCTCTTTAGGAGTCTCAAATATTCTCCTGAAGTTATTTTTTAGGTAATTTTCTTCTGCTTCATCTCTATTTGGTTGTTCAAGTCTTGCTGTTGTAGTGTCTCTCTAGATTTTACTGTTGTTGTGTTTCTCTTTGTGGTATTAGGTGTATTTTTTATCTTGTCTATTCATTTTTTTATTTCTAATTGTTGTGGTTGGGGCTGTCTTTGACTCTGGTGATTAATCTTCTAGGTGCCAGTGGATCCAAGGCTCAGATGGTTGTTCCTCGTGGTACAGTCAGTGCCATGGTTCTAATTACCGTTGGTCACTCCATGTTCCTGGAGGCCGCTCAATGCTCCCAGAATTGCTTCACTCCTGTTGAGTTTGCTGTCTCAGGCCTGCTCTGGTCTAGGTTGCTGGCTCAGACCTGTTTCTGTTAATAATGGTCTGGATCCGTTCCTACGGAGGTCCCTGGCTTGGGGTTGGCCCTGCAAAAGTCACTGGTTCTGATCTACTTCCTCGGAGGTCCCAGACTTGGGTGCACCAGGACCCTCAGAGGACCTGGCTCAGGCTTACTCCTCACGTGCGGAATCTGAATTATTGCCAGGTGTTCAGGTCTTCCAGGATTCACCTGCTTAGGCTCAGTGCAGGCCAGGAACCTGCTATTGGACTCAGAAAGAACATAGGCAAGTGTAGAGGCTCTGGGCTGCCCAAAAAGACCTCAGACTGCTACTTCTGAGAGTTATGTTTCTTCTGGATTGTCAGGTTCAAGAGAAGGGCCTTTTCTTGGAATTGTAAGGTTGGGTCAAAATTAGTAGTAGTCTTTGACTGGCTGATAGCTTGTGGGATTTCAGCTTGATGATGTACTTGATCTGTGGTCTGAGGAACTTTGGGGTTTCTCTTGAATGGCTGTGGACAAAAAAGGCTGAAAGTTAGGGCATGGAATCTACCCACCTACATCTGATTCTGGATTAAACCAGAATAACCAACCAGAAAAAAAATTTCTAATGATTAAAATGACTTAGAAAATAGAATATTGTAGCATTTAAAAGGTTTGAGAGAATATGAGAGTGACTTCCTCAGTTTGGTGTGGCCTATATTTTCTTTCTTTTTATTTATTTATTTATTGAAAAAATTTCTGCCTACCCCCCCCCGCCTCCCATTTCCCTCTCCCTTCCCCCACTCCTCTCCCCATTTCTCCCCTCTCCCCCCCCACTCCATTCCCCCTCCCTCCCTCTCTAGTCTGAAGAGCAGTCCAGATTCCCTGCCCTGTGGGAAGTCCAAGGTCCTCCCCCCTCCATCCAGGTCCTGGAAGGTGAGCATCCAGACAGGCTAGGCTCCCACAAAGCCAGTGCATGCAGTAGGATTGAAACCCAGTGCCATTGCCCTTGGCTTCTCATCAGCCCTCATTGTCCGCAATGTTCAGAGAGTCTGGTTTCATCCCATGCTTATTCAGTCCCAGTCCAGCTGGCCTTGGTGAGCTCCCAATAGATCAGCCCCACTGTCTCAGTGGGTGGGTGCACCCCTCGTGGTCCCGACTTCTTTGCTCATGTTCTCCCTCCTTCTGCTCCTCATTTGGACCTTGGGAGCTCAGTCCAGTGCTCCAATGTGGGCCTCTGTCTCTATCTCCATCCATCGCCAAATGAAGGTTATATGGTGATATGCAAGATATTCATCAGTGTGGCTATAGGATAGGGTCATTTCAGGTTCCCTCTCCTCAGTTGCCCAAGGTACTAGCTGGGGACATCTCCCTGGACACCTGCGAGCCCCTCTAGAGTCAAGTCTCTTGCCAACCCTAAAATGGCTCCCTTAATTAGGATATATACTTCCCTGCTCCCATATCCACCCTTCCCTCATCCCAACCATCCCATTCCCCCAAGCTCCCCCCAACCTCCCCTTCTCACTTTTTTCACCCCATTTCCTCTTACCCCCATCCCACCCCACCCCCAAGTTCCCAGTTTTTGCCCGGCAATCTTGACTACTTCCCATATCCAGGTAGATGACTATATATTTTTCTTTGGGTTCACCTTCTTATTTAGCTTTCTAGGATCACAAATTATAGGCTCAATGTCCTTTATTTATGGCTAGAAACCAATTATGAGTGAGTACATCCCATGTTCATCTTTTTGGGTCTGGGTTACCTCACTCAGGATAGTGTTTTCTATTTCCGTCCATTTGCCTGCAAAATTCAAGATGTCATTGCTTTTTTACCGTTGAGTAGTACTCTAATATGTATATATTCCACACTTTCTTCATCCATTCTTCCATTGAGGGGCATCTAGGTTGTTTCCAGGTTCTGGCTATTACAAATAATGCTGCTATGAACATAGTTGAACAAATGCTTTTGTCATATGGTAGGGCATCTCTTGGGTATATTCCCAAGAGTGGTATTACTGGGTCTTGGGGTAGGTTGATCCCGAATTTGCTGAGAAATTGCCACACTTATTTCCAAAGTGGTTGCACAAGTTTGCATTCCCACCAGCAATGAATGAGTGTACCCCTTACTCCGCAACCTCTCCAGCAAAGGCTATCATTGGTGTTTTTGATTTTAGCCCTTCTGACAGGTGTAAGATGGTATCTTAAAGTTGTTTTAATTTGCATTTCCCTGATCACTAAGGAGGTTGAGCATGACCTTAAGTGTCTTTTGGCCATTTGAATTTCTTCTGTTTCAAACCCTTTCATTTTCTTCCTTTTTTTGTATTATTGAATATGAGTGGCTTTTGGAAATAGCCATATTACTGGATATTTGTCCTCAGTGTGAAATGTTTATATTTTTAGCTGGTGCATGCAAACTATTTACATTTATTGGAAGTACAAATTCATATGGACATACATTTTATCATTTAAATAAATTTTCTGTATTTACTTTTGTACATACTGATTAATTCAATGTATTTTCCAGATCCAGTTTTCCTTTTTGATTATTTGGCATTTTCTCCCTCTACTGGTCATCCAGTCAAAGTTGCGCATATATGTTGTGGGTGTAAGGTCAGTTGCTCTCTCTTAGGCTTTTCCCAAGACTCCTGTTTTGTAACTCCTACTCTGTTTCTTTTAATTGGGAAGACAGAATCTGATTGGGATAACATGGGTGGAACGTTCACTGCTGAATCACAGCTCTTGTGAAGAGTAGAATGAAAGAATTTGTAGCAATGCGGCCACTAAGGGACTTCCCCTTTGTCTGTACCCCATTCCTCATCCACCTTCCCGAACCTTATGTGGTTTATCAGCTGTTTTAGGAGGTACATATATCAAATACTGTAAAGCCAAAATTTATCTAGTACCAATAGTCTTTCTGTAAGATTTTTAAAAAGTGGAATCCACTCATCTCCTCCTGTTTCCATCTCTCCTTCCCTTTTCTCCCATGTTTTTGTCTCCCTGCTCTTCCTACACACCAGCATTTCTGTCCCTTAAACTGCATCTTAGTGGCTGAAACTAAAAACTTGGGGTTTATGTGTTTTCAGTAGTAAAAGTAGAATTCTCTTCGCATAGAGGCTCTATTTACTCTTTCCATTACAGAAATTGTCCCTCATTATTTGACTGTTCAGCGGGCATCCTTTTATGTTCTGGTCACTGTTAGTACCATCATTGAGTTGTCTTGTTTAAGAATTACTTGTGCAGAGATTGAAGCACTGTCTCAGTTTAGTGTGCTTATATTACAGTCCTTTAGAAGTAGAGGTATAATAGAGGTTATGCTATGCTTTGAATTTTTAAAAATCTATATAGCAGGTAAATGAATATAAAAAATATACTGAGTTTGTTAGATAAGGACTGAGTCTGAAAAATGATGAATTAGTTCTATTCCAAGTAAGGCGAAATTAGAAAAATGCTCAAACATGTGGTTTCTGTTTAGATACATGGAAACAAATTTTTGACTAATGTAAAGCTTCTATAGGTTGTCTGTCACAGGAGAGAGAAAATTACATTTTGAGTTTGTTTTTAGTATTTGTAACTGGATGTGCTTGACTGTAAGTCCTAAAGACTACAGCTGACAGTGGCTTCAAACACAGGACATTTATCACTAAGGGTGAAATTCTGAGGCAGGCAGTCCCAGGCTTGGTTCACTAGTTCAGCCAACCAGAGTACTGGATTAGCAGGTCTCTGAAGTCTCCTTAGTTCTGTTACTTGGCACAAGACAACTAGCCCATAAAGACCACATCATTATAGTAGCATCTTAAGTGGAAAGAAAAGGGACTCTGGAAAAGTCCTTGTTTTTACTCCTCAGGGAAGGCCCTTCCAGGAGCTCTCAAGTCCTTTTATCTCATTGGTTCAAGTGATAGAAAACAAGTTTTACATTTAGGCCTGACTATTAGACAAGAGGAAAGTGATTGCCATGCCTGGCACATGACTTGAAAAGTATTAGGCTTTAAAGTAGCAAACAGACCAGTGGTAATCAAGATCCCCTGAATTCATGAGAATTAGTTTTCCTTCCTTTCCACTGCTTATCTTTGGTGGTGCTGAGACTGGAACCCAGGACTCTTACACATTCTAAGCAAGCACTCTATCATTGAGTTGTAGCCTTCGCTTAGGCATTTCCTAGTCCCCAGAGTGCTTGTAAATCTTACAGCTCAAAGACTCTTTCATTGGATTATCAGATTTGTTTTATTTTTAACACAGGTGGTTGTTATATATCCCAGGTTGGCTTCAAACTCATGGTTTTTCTACCTCAGCCTTCCCAGTAACAGAATTGCTAAGGTGTGTCAGCAAGCCTACAAACTCATGCATATGTTCATCTCTTTTGGCACCACTGGCTCTGTCCTAGGCCTTGAGGATTAGAATTGATATTATCTCATTATTTGAAGAAAGTGTTATAAGGTCTTTCTTTAATGGGGTTGCTGATTTCAGTTCTCTCCCTTGTAGGTCACCAGCATTCTCTCATTTCTTTGTGGTTCTAGATTTTAGGGTGTGCCGGGACCAGTAGTCCTTTAGGTTTTAAATTAATTGTTTTTTATCTTAATGTGCATACATGTTTTGCCTGTATGTATTTCTGGTTCTTGGTTGTATTAGTCAAGATAGAGAAAAAGAAATGGCATATATTATTCGATTAGGTCACAAGGTGCGTGCATGTGTGTGTCTCTGTCTGTCTGTCTGTCTGTCTTATCTGTGTCAGTGTCCGGATTTCTATCTGTTTTATCTGTGTCAGTGTCTGGATTTGTTCATTTGGTTTAAATAATTACTAACTGTAGAGGCTGAAATATTTTGTGATGACTGCCTGCAGGCTGGATAGCTGGGGAACCCAGTCATGGAATTGTCTTTCAACTTCAAAGCCTTGGAAGGAGGATGATGATACAGTTCTGAATCAAGACTAAAGACCCAATAGTCCTTTGGGTCATCATGGGAGGCGAAGTTGGTCTAAATCTCAGATACAAAGATCAAGGAACCCGAAATGATGTGCTAGAATGATGGTGATGGCAGCAGCAGAAAAAAGTCAGTTCTAAACGTTAGAGCTAGAGAGAGATGAGAAAGCAAGAGATTATACAGGCATTGTAATGATTACCTTTCTCTCACTTTCCTTTTCATCTGGGTGCCCAGCGAATTGCATGGTGCCTTCCCTTAATCAGGGCTAATCATTCCCACTCAGCTGATTCACACGCTAGTCTTTCAGGAAACACTCTTACAGATGCACTAGAAGTATGCTTTACTAATTCAACATCTCTCAGTCGACACCTTAAATTAACCTCGGTGTTAGGGCTCCTCTCTCTCTTATACGTTTCATCTTGTATTTAATTTTTCATGATTGTTCATTTAATTTAGTGTTTCTTGTGTGTATGTTGTGATTGTGAATGTTGGCACAGTGCACATATGGAGGACAGATGGCAACCTCAGGATTTGATCTTTGCCCACCATCTTGTTTGAGACAGGGTCTGTTTTTGTTAGCTGCTGCACACACCAGGTAGCTTGCTGGTGAACTCCTTGGGAGTCTCCTTTCTCTATTCCCAATCTTGCTGTAGGAACACTGGGTTACAAATCTGTGCACCATGCACAGCTTTCTATGGGTTTCAGAGATCTGAACTTGGGTTTTAAGCCTTGTGTGGCTTGTGCTTTACCTACCGAGCCATCACCCCAGCCTCATATTTAGCATTTCTGTGTCTTGTGTGTGTGCTGATCTTTGTTACCTCTGCTTATTCTGTTGACAAAACCGTGTGTACATGTGGACTTTTTTGAAGTTTTGTTCAGTGATTTGTTATCAAATGATTTTTTTTTAGTATCCGCTTTGAAAGATGAATAAAATAGTTTTAACTTAAGCACCATTATTGCCAAATATCTCAGAAACTTGTAAATTTATTTATTTATTTGTTTGTTTGTTTGTTTGTTTTTCAAGACAGGATTTCTCTGTGTCACAGTCCTGACTGTTCTGGAACTCACTTTGTAGACCAGGATGTCCTTGAACTCACTAAGGTCCAGCTGCCTCCCAAGTGCTGGGATTAAAGACGTGCACCACCACTGCTAAGCTGTAACTTTATTCTTGGTACAAATGATTGTGAGCCACCATTTGTATGCCGGGCATCAAACCCAGGTTTCTGGAAAGACAGCCAGTTGTAATATGGTTGTGATACATTTCAGAATCCTTTATTATAGACTAAGAACATAAAGTTTTTCTCTCAATAGGCTAAGCATATGCACTCCCCCCATGCTGTGCTGTTACGTTAGCATTTCTAGGAACTGATATCAGAAGTCTGTGTCACCACATCTAGCTATTAATATGGCTTTGGTAATTACTCTTTTTTAATTGTTCTTCATTACTCTTCATCTTCCCTAGCATGGTTTATTCTCTATTTTTGTATTATCTTTAATTTTTAGTATTCCACTGAAGCTTAACATCAGCAGCTATAAGGTAAAACATATGCTAGGAAGGGTAAGAAAGAGAGAATGGCTGGAGAGATGACTTAGTGGTTAAGAGCACTGGGTACTTTTCCTTAGAACCCAGGTTCAGTTCTCAGCACCCACATGGTGGCTCACAACTGCTTGTCACTTCAGTTTGAGGGGATTCAGTGCCTTCATCCGGTACTGCACCTACACCTGGAGCAGGGCCTGTCAGAGTGCCCCAGAGCCCTCCATTCTTCCTTTCTGCTTTAACTTGGCCTCACTTTGCACAACTGTTTTTTTAATTTTTAGTCTCATGGTAGAATGTTCGCACTAGTACCCTTTAAACTTGCATGTTAATTTTTGGGACATCTGCAGAAATGGAGCTCAGTTTTGAATTATTTGTTTTCCAACTTAGGGTAATTTTTTCACACTGGTTCACATAACTCTGGCAAGTAAAGTAGAGTCTCATTATATACACTTGATGCATCCTTAAGAATAGGTGGGAAATTTTCAGAGGGGAGGCAGCATTGCAAAGCCTTCAAAAAGTATTTGCCACAAGTGAAGGTGCTTAACTCGACTGTAGTAGAAAGGTCAAGGTATTGTCACCATTAGCTGATGCAGTGAGTACTTTGTCAAATGTTATTAAGTACAACATGTAGTCAGGAAAGCATTAATTTGTCTATCAGTAGAACAGACCCAGTGAATCTCTTTGATGATGTAGTGATTATTAAATCTTTTTCAGTTTTTAAGTCATTTTTTAGGGTGTTTTTTGCAAGTTGTCACCAGTATCTAGTTATTCTCATCAGTAAAGTTCCTGGTGAAATTTTAGTAAGTTTTCTCATAGTTTCAAAACATTTTTGTTAAACATTGCTGGTGACCTTTAGAAGTGAATTGAATGTATCATCAATATTTTTCAAATGCAGTGGAGAAATAGGCAACATTCAAGTAATTGATATGTTAATCTCATGGTTCTACTACTGAGTTTCTGAATGCTCAGCTATAATGACATAGTCTTTTAATTCTTCTAGGCATTGTGATAGAGTTCTCAGTAATTTTATAACTCTCGGCTGTGTTGTTCATTTTCTTTATATTGCTAATAAATAATAATAAGATAACTGTATACCCATATATACACATTTACTAGTTATTGTTCTTTGTTCCTTTTAATCAGAAATTAGAGTAGTCAATAGATATTGGCCATTTCTTGTTCCTTTTTTTTTTATCAGAAATTAGAATCAATAGCTAAACATATACTTAATCTAAAGTCCTTCTATATTGTTTCTTTTAGACTTCTTTTTTTCTTTTCCTCTTATTTTATTGTTTTTATTGAGCTATACATTTTTTTCTCCACTCCCCTCCCTTTAATTCAACCTCAGGACAAAGTAAATAATGGCTTGTTTTGTGATCCTGAGATATTGTTGAGATTAAATTCGCTGCTTACTGTAACTCTTTAATTTTTGTTTTCAGTTCTAACAAGTCTTGTATATGTCAGTTTACCTTATCAAACTTGTTATAGTTTTATTTAAACGTTTTATTGATGTTTGGTTTGAGAATTAATAGCTCATCTATCTGAAATTTATAATTCAGTGGTTTTGATAGCTTATGAATTTAACAATTATAAAATGTATATAATGTAAATTTGCCAATTTTTCCATTTTATGGCTGGTGGTGTTTTTTGAGACAGTCTCATGTATCACTTTAAAACCATCTGGTCCGGAGCTTTTTATGGTTGGGAGGTTTTTTTTTAAAAAATATTTATTTATTTATTATGTATACAATATTTTGTCTGCATGTATGCCTGCTGGCCAGAAGAGGGCACCAGACCTCATTACAGATGGCTGTGAGCCACCATGTGGTTGCTGGGAATTGAACTCAGGACCTTTGGAAGAGCAGGCAATGCTCTTAACCTCTGAGCCATCTCTCCAGCCCTGTTGGGAGGTTTTTTATGACAGCTTCTATATCCTCATGACTTATAGGTCTATTTAAATTATTCATCTCATCTTGATTTAATTTTGGTATATGGTATTTATCTAAAAACAAGTCCCTTTCTTTTACATTTTCCAACTTTGTGGCATATAGGCTTTTGTAGTAAGACCTAATGATTCTCTGAATTTCTTCAGTGTCTGTTGTTATGCCCTTATTTCATTTCTGATCTTGTTAATTTGCGTGTTCTCTGTGTCTTTTGATTAGTTTGGATAGGGGTTTGTCAATCTTGTTGATTTTTTTTTTCAAAGAACCAGCTCTTTGTTTCATTGATTCTTTGGATTGTTTTCTGTGTTTCTATTTTGTTAATTTCAGCCCTCTGTTTGATTATTTCCAGTCTTCTACTCCTCCTGGGTGAGTCTGCTTCTATTTTTCTCCTGGTGCTTTGAGCTGTGCTCTTAAGTCTCTAATGTGAGCTTCCCCCCCCCCCTTTTTTTAATGTGGGCACTTAATGCTATGAACTTTCCTCTTAGCACTGATTTCATAGTGTCCCATACGTTTGGGTATGTTGTGTCTTTATTTTCGTTGAATTCAAGGAAGACTTTAATTTCTTTTTTTATTTCTTCCATGACCCAGGGCGTGGCTCAGTAGTTGACTGTTCAGTATCCATGAGTTTGTAGGCTTTCTGGGGGGTAGAATTGTTGTTAAATTCTAACGTTATTCCATGGTGATCCGATAAGACACAGGTTATTACTAAAATTTTTTTGTATCTGTGAAAGTTTGCTTTGTTACCAAGTAGGTGATCAATTTTTGAGAAAGTTCCATAAGAGGCTGAGAAGAAGGTATATTCTTTCCTATTTGGGTGGAATGCTCTACAGATGTCTGTTAAGTCCATTTGATTCATTACCTCCATTAGTTCTCTTATTTCTCTGTTAGATTTCTGTCTGGTTGACCTGTCCATTGATGAGAGAGGAGTGTTGAAGTCTCCTACTATTAGTGTGTGGGGTTTGATGTGTGCTTTGAGTTCTAGTAATGTTTTTTTTTTTTAACGTATGTGGGTGCTTTTATATCAGGGGCATAGATATTCAGGATTGAGACTTCTTCCTGATGAATTTCTCCTGTTATGAATATAAAGTGTCCATCTCCATCTCTTCTGATTGATTTTAGTTTGAAGTCAATTTTGTTAGATATTACTATATCCACACCTGCTTGTTTCTTAGGTCCATTTGATTGAAAAACCTTTCCCAACCCTTTACTCTGAGGTAATGTCTGTGTTTGTGGTTGAGGTGTGTGTAGCGGCGTAAACGAATACAGACAGTTTGTAAAAATATATATAGTTTTAATGTAGAAATAGACTTACAGAACCACCGTTCCCGCGGAGACCAGGAGAGTAGAAGAGACAGCTCGGAGCACGCTCGCCAAATTTATAGGCAGACATTAGCCCGAGGCGAACACGCCCCCTAAGGGGCGGGACTTATCCCTACATCTCCCCTTTTTGTCTAAATAAGACAGAACTAAACCAAATACAACTACATACAATAACAACAAATAATAAATATAACAAACAATATTGAGAACAAAAGCTTTGCTAAACATTCTATCTCAAGGAGTCCAAATAATGTAAAGAGTAACTACAATTATATAATCTTCAACTCAGTCAAAGATCTGAGAAGGGAATAAACACTACTCAACAAACGAGATATATCCAAAATGTGCAACAATTGACAGAGACAACTGACTACCTGGGCAATCACCCAAAGTCTCGTTTGCAATGTTGAGTCAACCAATTTTGGCTAAGGCCTAACATAACTGACATACCATTATTAAAGGCAAGGAACTTTTCAAAACTATCTTACCCTGTCTTGGCAGGATATGACAGTCCTGTTTTATCCATTGATGCACGCTCTGTATCTGTGTCAGTGGTTGAGGTATAGGCATTTCTTTGCCCAAAGGCCAGTTCTGCCAAATAGAAAGGCTCCAGGTGGAGTGTCTTTGGTGCTCAACATTCTCTCGGGAATGGAGTGGTGTTGCCAGGAGCAATTGTGTCTCACTATCACGAAACTCTGAGTTAGATTAAAGGCCATTTTCTACAGCTCTTTGAAGAGGTTGAAGATTATCTATCTATACTGAGTATAATCTCTATATATCTAAAGAACCTGATTAGTCTGATTATAAATGACAAACTTAGATGACTATTTATCTATATAATTCTCAATATCTATCTAACTTAAAGACTAAGACAATAAACAACTGTGTAACAAATGAGGATAATGACCTCCAAATGTAAACACTGTACAAATATACATTGCAATATGGTAAATATATATCAATGCACAAACATTATATAAGTATCTTAATCAGAGGTAGAATGTACATTGCAATATGGTAAATGTATACAATATATATATCAATACAATATATATCAATACATAAAAATGTTTTAAACAGACATAGAAACATGCATGCATACAATAGTCAATATAATTTAACTTTGTTTCAATATACAAGAATTGATACCAATATATTTGTCTAAAAGCAGTAACTCACAATTATAAATCTATAATCCCATCATTCCCTCTTTTTTTTTTCAAAATGATCCCTGAGCTTATAAAATTCCTCCCCCAACCTCCCAACCCCTAAATGATGTCCCTAAACCCAGGGGTAAACTTTCCTGGGAGAGGGGACGTCGTCCTCTAGAATTACTTCCAGCTGTCATGGGGGCGACGTTCTTTCTGGGGGATCCTGTGAAAGTAAAATGATGGTTAAATTTCAAGATCAATGTCTTTTAAAATTGCAAATAGTCTCTGAGTATTTTGTGGAGGTCTGGCCAGAATGTTGTACAATATGTGCACCATTTCAGCTAACCAAGTTGGGATCGTCTTGTGCAGCTGGTATCCAAAACAGGTCTTGTAGTAGCGCTATCAGTATCATGACGTCATATCAACCAGGTAGAGTTGTTGTTGTGGGGCCCCATCTTCTTCCTGGAAACTTCAAATGTCACTTTGGGAAAAACTCATTGTTCATTGTGAAAAACTTAAACATTAATCATATAGACATATATATACATACATATATATATTCAATAAAAGGCATGATATATATATTCAATGAAAAGTATGATAGATATGAAGAAAAGCAAGGATGTTTTCTAAACTCGTATTTCTTTCTGTCCCATATCATGGCTCTTGACATGAGACAGAAACTCCAGAAACTCTGGGTTTTTCTCTTACTAACAGGCTTGGAATTGGAGAGGGACTGAGCCAGAGTCCAACTTCAAAACCAGCTCTATATATTTATAAAGAAATGTTTAATAAGATATATAAATAAAAATTAATACTTACAAAATGTGTCCATCCATCAGTAATTAAATATTCAGGGTCCCTCAATTTCTTTGAAGATGAGTATTTTCCTGTGGAGATAAGAAAAGAACCCTGCCTCCAACCTATCTGTATTTCTTACCATCAGTATGTTCGCCATCCTTATGAAAGAATTGTTATTTATCTTTTCCAAGTGGCTTCTCTTCTTCAAACCGAACCTTTATTAATTTTGATGGTATCCACAATTTTTCCTCACCTGTGGAGATAAGAGCAAAACCCCTTCCCCAACGTAGCACATATCCTGGCTTCCATTGTGAGGTCAGCACATCCTTGAAATAAACTGGTTGATTTAGTTCAGTAGACTTTTCCATTATCCAATGTCTTTCTGCAGCCGTTGTTCCCTTCTCATTAGCGTTGAGAAAATTCAAGGTTAACAAAGCATTATGTAGCCTATTTCTGGGGGTGTTTTCCACCCCTTTCTGTTTGTTCAACATATCTTTTATAGTTCGATTTGATCTTTCTATGACTGCTTGACCTGTAGGATTGTATGGTATACCTGTAACATGCTTGATATTGTAATAATCAAAAAACCGTTTCATTTTCCTAGAAACATAAGCAGGACCATTGTCCGTTTTTATTTGTGTAGGTATACCCATGATAGCCATGACTTCTAATAAATGAGTGATTACTGAATCAGCTTTTTCTGAACTTAAAGCAGTTGCCCACTGAAAGCCTGAATAAGTGTCAATGGTGTGATGAACATATTTTAATTTGCCAAATTCTGCAAAGTGGAACACATCCATCTGCCAGATTTCATTCCTTTGGGTGCCCTTTGGATTAGCCCCTGCAGGCAGTGGCGTTTGGTTATAGAAAGAGCAAGTAGGGCATTTCTTTACAATCTCCTTAGCTTGTTGCCATGTAATTGAAAACTCTTTCTTCAAACCTTTGCTATTAACATGATGTTTTTTATGAAATTCAGAGGCTTGTAGCACACTACCAATCAGTAATTGATCAATTTCTGCATTACCTTGTGCTAGAGGACCTGGCAGACCCATATGGGATCGGATGTGTGTTATGTACATAGGGCAAAGCCTGTTCCTGATCAAATCTTGAACCTGGAGAAACAATGAGGTTAGTTCAGTATCATCAGGTATAAATTCAGCAGTTTCAATATGTAAAATAACTCTTTCTGCGTATTGTGAATCTGTAACTATATTAGTAGGTTCTTTAAAATCCCTTAGCACCATAAGAATGGCATATAATTCTGCCTTCTGGACAGAATTATACGGACTTTGTTCCACCTTATCCAAGTCTTCTGATTTGTAACCTGCCTTCCCTGATTTATTGGCATCAGTATAGAATGTACGGGCTCCAGTTATTGGAGCATCACGGACGATTCGAGGAAGAATCCAAGAAGTTCTCTTTATGAAGTTAAGCCGCTTCCTTTTTGGATAGTTGTTATTAATGTCTCCCAAAAAATTAGCACAAGCTCTTTGCCATGGTTCATTATCTTCCCATAATTTCTTTAGTTCATCAGCAGTGAAGGGCACTATAATTTCTGCTGGGTCTATGCCTGCTAGTTGACGAAGTCTCAGCTTGCCTTTTATAATTAACTCAGAGACTTTTTCCACATAAGTTTTCAGTTTCTTACTTGGTTTATGTGGTAAAAAGATCCATTCCAAAATAATATCATCTCTCTGCATTAAAATTCCTGTAGGAGAAATTTTTGATGGTAGTATGACAAGAATACAATCGAGCTCTGGATTCACCCTGTCCACATGTGCCTGTTGTAATTTTTCCTCAATCATTGTCAGTTCCTTTTCTGCTTCAGCTGTTAATTCTCTGGGACTGTTTAAATCTTTATCACCATCCAAGGTTTTGTTCAAATGAATTATTAGATCAGGTGTTATTCCAATAGCTGGTCGTAGACTGGAAATGTCTCCTAACAGTCTTTGAAAGTCATTAAGAGTCCGTAGGCGATCTCTCCTAATTTGTGCTTTTTGTGTCTTAATTTTTTGCAAACCTATTTTATAACCTAAATAATTAACAGAATCTCCCTTCTGAATCTTTTCAGGAGCGATTTGCAATCCCCATTTAGGTAAAAGTATCTTTATTTCTTCAAACACTCTGTTCAAGGTATCCATGTTTGAATCGGATAACAAAATGTCGTCCATGTAATGGTATACTATAGATTTGGGAAATTTCTTGCGTATTATTTGCAATGGTTGGTTCACAAAATATTGGCACAGGGAGGGGCTATTTAACATACCCTGGGGGAGAACGGTCCAGTGGTACCTCCTCGAAGGTTGAGAATTGTTATAAGTAGGCACTGTGAAGGCAAATTTTTCTCTATCTTCTTTTTGCAAAGGTATAGTGAAAAAACAATCCTTTAAATCAATAACTATGAGAGGCCATCCTTTTGGTAATAAAGAGGGCAAAGGAATTCCAGATTGCAGAGGGCCCATAGGTTGAATAACCTTGTTGATGGCCCTGAGATCTGTCACCATTCTCCATTTACCTGATTTTTTCTTAACCACAAATACAGGAGAATTCCAAGGGCTGGTAGATTCTTCTATATGTCCAGCATCTAATTGTTCTTGTACCAGCTGTTCTAAAGCCTGTAACTTTTCCTCAGCTAAAGGCCATTGCTTTGTCCATATTGGTTTCTCAGTCAACCATTTTAGAGGCAAGGCTGTTGGTATCTCTGAAGGGACATCAATTGCTTGTTCTTGTACAGCCCGAATGGCCGGTTTTCTCCATTTGTAATATCTTTTAATATTATTCTCAGAACTATAGGCTCTAGAAGTAGCAGGAATGTTAATTTCGGTATTCCATTGTTGTAATAGGTCACGACCCCATAAATTCATTGCGATATTGGCTACATATGGCTTTAATTTTCCTATTTGTCCCTCTGGCCCTATACATTCAACCCATCTCGTGCTCTGCCTTACTCGAGATAGGGTTCCAATTCCCAGGAGCTGAACATTTACATTCTGAAGAGGCCAATACGGATGCCAAGATTCTGGGGTAATGATACTTACATCAGCACCTGTGTCCAGCAGGCCAGTAATAAAAATGCCATTTACACACACTCTCAGTTTAGGTCTTTGATCATTTATAGAAGTTTGCCAAAACACACGTAACTTATCTTTCTGATCATTATTGCTTGTAACAGTAGGCATGGGGCTTCCTAATTGTCCTGATGAGGCACGTTCTCTGCAGAAACTGGATATGACTGAACCATGTTTGCCATGGGGGCCTGTGAGGCCCCCCCCCCTCACGTTTCCCGACTGTATCAGGTTGCCTTGTCTATCTCTTGTAGACCTGCATTCATTCGTCCAATGTCTGCCTTTTCCACATCTTCTACATAAACCTGAAGGCTGAGTCCTCCTATTTCTGTTATTTCTAGAAGATGCATTATTATTATTATTTCTGAAAGATGCATTATTATTATTATTTCTGAAAATCCGTTGTCTATAATTCCTTTTCATATGACCCATTTTGCCACAATTAAAACATTTGGTATTCTGGTGTCTCCTTTTACCATTGGAAATTGCTTCTTCTACCCGTGCTTCAGTGCCATAATCAAATGTATCAACATTGAGTGTATGCAAGACCCATTCTTCCAAAGGCGCTGATCTGAGCTTTAAAGGCCCCAAAATCCTTTTGCATTCCACATTTGCATTTTCATAAGCCAAAGACTCAATCATTATACGTCTTGCTTCTGGGTCAGATATCCCTATTTGTACAGCCTTAGTTAATCTTTGTAAAAAGTCACTAAAGGGTTCTCTCTGACCCTGTTTAACTCTGACAAATGATTCTATTCTCTGTCCTGGGTCTTGTACCCTGTCCCAAGCCCTTAAGGCTGCTGTAGTACACATGGAGAGTGTGTTTTCATCCAAATTAGCTTGTTCCTGAGGGTCGGAAAAGAGCCCTTCACCTATAATTTTATCTAGGGAAATGTCAATTCCCTTTGCTTTTTCCTGCTGTTCTAAGAGTTTAGCCTCTTGCCTGAATAAGCTTTGCCATTTCAATTGTGGTCCACTCTCAAGTACTGCAGAGCTCAGCTGGAGCCAGTCCAAGGGGGTTGCTTTGTTTGTCGTGGCCCAAGATCTTAGCATCTCTTTAACAAAAGAGGCTTGCATCCCAAAAGTCATGACAGCCTGTTTAATTTCCTTGAGGTCATTCATACGGACAGGCTCCCATGTATCCTCCTTGATGACCCTAGGGTTTCTGGAACCAACCACCTTCTCTGTTGTTATTACTGGAAAGGCAGGTAGAGCTGTCGGTAGAGCTTTGTGGAAATTGTCCCAGAGAGATTTACCCACAGATGTAGTTAAAATTTGCCCTTCTACCCTTTGCTCTTCTTCATCAGAATTTAGAAATTCCTCAATCTTTTCAATTCTATTCACTATTGCCTTCTGCAATGTCTGAATCTCCTGTCCAGAATTATGTTCCAAAGCCTTCATTGAGGATTCTAAAGTATGAAGTTTGTCCGTTAGAGATAACATCTTATCTTTGGACATAATTTTTATGGCATAAACTGTGCCTTCTTGTATTGACACTCTTTCCATCAATTTGTCATAAGCTTTAGACAAAATCCGATTGTCACATTCAGCAGTTTTGATTCTCTCAGTTAATGTTTCATTTCCTACAGAAAGGGACTGAATCTTATTGTCCAAATCAGCTGTTCCCTCTTCCATAGTAATGAATTTCTCCTTAATATCAGCCACTAATGTTTCAGTTCCTACAGAGAGGGACTGAACCTTACGATCCAAATCAGCTGTTCCCTCTTCCATAGTAATGAATTTCTCCTTAACATCAGCCTGGAGAACCTCAAACTGATTCTTGAGAAGATTGTTATCAGCCTGGAGAACTTCAAACCAATTCTCGAGAAGATTGTTATCAGTCTGGAGAACTCCAAACCGATTCTTGAGAAGATTGTTATCAGTCTGGAGAACTTCAAACTGATTCTTGAGAAGATTGTTATCAGTCTGGAGAACTTCAAACTGATTCTTGAGAAGATTGTTATCATTCTCAATTGTTTTTAAGCGTTCTATCTCTGCCTTAAGAATCCTGGATTCGTCTCGTAAAGACTTTATCATATTTCTATTATCAAACCATTTGGTGCCAATGAAAACTACGAATCCCAGAAGGATCCATAGAGGTGGCGTGATAGACACCTCTTGTAAAATCTCCCACATGGTACAATTAAAAAAACTGTTAAATTCTTGAACAGTAATGTGTTCAGACATTTTATTTATAAAAGAAAAAATTTTTTACCTGCAATGATCGGTTCCTGCTAGTTGTTGGTCTCTGTGTTTTTGGAGCCTGTCCTAGAACTAGCTCTTGTAGACCAGGCTGGCCTCGAAATCACAGAGATCCGCCTGTCTCTGCCTTCCAAGTGCTGGGATTAAAGGCGTGCACTACCACGGCCTGGCAGGCCTCAAACTCACAGAGATCCGTCTGCCTCTGCTTCCCAAGTGCTGGGATTAAAGGCGTGTGCTACCACTGCCTGGCAGGCCTCAAACTCACAGAGATCCGTCTGCCTCTGCTTCCCAAGTGCTGGGATTAAAGGCGTGTGCTACCACTGCCTGGCCGGCCTCAAACTCACAGAGATCCGCCTGCCCTTGCCTCCCAAGTGCTGGTATCAAAAGCGTGCGCCACCACTGCCCTGCCAAGTCACTTTGTGTCAGACCAAATCTGCCGCTGTGGCAGGCAGCTTTTGTTGCAAAACCGCAGGTACTTGAGCTTCCGCTAATTCAGGCAGTGGGGTTCCGCTGTAAAACTTAGCCAAGGCAGGCAGAATGGGCCTGTGTGGCCGAGTATGTCTCGGACTCGGCACTGGGGCCGGAGTCACGAACTGAAAAACAGCACCCAGGAGGTTGCTGTGTTAGCTAGCGGGCTACCCGCTTGAGTCGGGGGCAAAATAGCCCGACGTTGGACGCCAAAATGTAGCGGCGTAAACGAATACAGACAGTTTGTAAAAATATATATAGTTTTAATGTAGAAATAGACTTACAGAACCACCGTTCCCGCGGAGACCAGGAGAGTAGAAGAGACAGCTCGGAGCACGCTCGCCAAATTTATAGGCAGACATTAGCCCGAGGCGAACACGCCCCCTAAGGGGCGGGACTTATCCCTACAGGTGTGTTTCTTGTAAACAGCAGAATGTTGGATCCTGTTTTCATATCCATTCTCTCACCTTTTTATAGGTGAATTGAGTCAATTGATATTAAGTGATATTAATAACCACTGGTTGTTAACTGTTTTTTTTTGTTTTGTTTTGGTGGTAGAGTTTGTGTGTTTCCCTTCTTTGAGTTGTGCTAGTGGAGGGTTGTTAGATGTCTGAGTTATTGTGGGTGTTGTGATTTTCCTTCTATTACTTTCTGTAAGGTTGGGTTTGTGGCTGTGTATTATTTAAATTTGTTTTTATCCTGGGATATCTTGTTTTCTCCTTTGATGGTGAAAGAAAGCTTGGCTGGGTATAGTAATCTGGGCTTGCTTCCATGGTCTCCTAGTGTCTTTAGCACATCTATGCAAGACCTTCTGGCTTTCATGGTTTCCATAGAGAAGTCAGGTGTAATTCTGATAGGTTTACCTTTATATGTTACTTGACCTTTTTTTCTTTGTAGCTCTTAATATTTTTTCTTTATTCTCTATGTTTTGTGTTTTGATTACTGTATGGTGAGGGGATTTTTTTTTTTGATCCAGTCTATTCGGTGTTCTGTATGCTTCTTGTATCTTCATAGGAACATCCTTCTTTAGGTTGGGAAAGTTTTCTTCTATAATTTTGTTAAATAGGGGGCTGGAGAGATGGCTCAGTGGTTAAGAGCATTTCCTGCTCTTCCAAAGGTCCTGAGTTCAATTCCCGGCAACCACATGGTGGCTCACAACCATCTGTAATGAGGTCTGGTGCCCTCTTCTGGCCTGTAGACATACACACAGACAGAATATTGTATGCATAATAAATAAATAAATAAATAAATAAATAAATAAAATTTTTTAAAAAAAATTTTGTTAAATATATTTTCTGGGCTTTTGAGCTGTAATTCTTCTCCTTCTTCTACCCCTATTATTCCTAAGTTTGGTCTTTTCATGGTGTCCCAGATTTCCTGGATGTTTTGTGTTAAGAATTTGTTGGATTTGCTGTTTTCTTTGATCAGTGTGTTTATTTCCTCTATAGTATCTTCAGCAACTGAGATTCTTTCTTCTGTCTCTTGTATTATGTTGATTATACTTGTCTCTGTAGTTTCTGTTCGTTTACCCAGATTTTCCATATCCTGCCATCTCTCGTTTTCTGTTTTTTTCTTTGCCTCCATTTCAGTTTTCAAGTCTTGAACTGTTTCCATTACCTGTTTGATTGCTTTTTCTGGTTTCCTTGTGTATCTTTGAGGGATTTATTCATTTCTTCTAACTTTTTGTTAGGCTTCTCATTCATTTCTTTAAAGGAGTTTTTCACATCCTGTTAATGGTCTCTAACACTTTCATAATGTTATGTTTAAAGTTTGTTTCTTCTACTTCTTCTGGATTAAAGTGTTCAAGTCTTCCTGTTGTATGTTTGCTGGATTCTGGTGTTATCAGGTTGCTTTTCAAATTGTTGGAGGAATTCTTGCATTGGTGCCTGCCCATCTCTTCCTTTAAATGCTGTTAGGAGAGTCTTGGTGGCTTGGTCCAATCTTTGCTGTGGCTAACTGTGTACTTAGGGGTATTTCTTGGTCTGTCCTCTCGTAGGTCCCCTCAGCACTGGAGTTGGCTCTCAGATCCTCTCCACCCTGAAGTAGCCTGTGGTGGTGGATCTAAGGACCCCGCAGATGGAAGGAAGTGCTTTTGTGGGGGCAAGCTGGGATAGGATAAGTAGAGAAAGGCAGTAGCCAGGGAGAAGCCCCACTGAATGGCCAGAAAGTTTAGGGGATTGGAGCGTGCCTGTGTTCTGTTCCTGGGGCATCTGGCCAGCAGTCAGACACTCACTTACCCCTCCGGATGGATCTCCTGGTACAGCTATTTTATTTCTTATGTAAGAAATTATTGTCATATCTGATGTAATACAGATTTTCTTATGTGTTTTCTTTTAAGACTTTTATTCTTTCAGCTTTAAATTTTTTTTAATTGAAATTTATTTCATGTAGTGCATTCTGATCATACTTTCCCGTCTCCCAACTCCTCTCAGATCCTCCTCCCTTCCCCACTCACCCAACTCCGTGTTATTTCATTTTAGGTCTTTGATTTATTTCAAGTTAGTTTTGTGTGTGATACACAGTAAGGACCTAAGTTCATTGTGTGTGTGTGTGTGTGTGTGTGTGTGTGTGTGTGTGTGTGTGTGTGTGTAAGGAGGTGTGTATGCGTGTTTATGCTTGTGCATGTATGTGTGCAGGTGCACATGGAGATCAGAGGTTAATGTCATGCATCTTCAGCCATTATTTACATTATTTTGAAACATTATTACTATTATTAATGTATGTATATGCTCAAATATATTGACTTTCTTTTTCTCTTTGGATTGTCCTGGCACTCATTTTGAAATCAATTCTGCATATTTCTGAATTCTTTGATATATTCCATGTCTTTATACCAGTACCATACTGTTTTGACTATTGTAGTTTTGTAGTGAGTTTTAAAATTATGATGTGAGGTTTCTCTCATTTACAGATTGTTTTGGCTGTCAATCTACATTGAGATTTCATAAATTTTAGAATAGATTTTTCTGTTTTTACTAAAAGTGCCATTATAGTGTTGTGAGTATTGTCCTGACTTAGTTAGTTGCTTGGGTGTATTGCATCTTAGCAGTAATAAATCTTTTCAGTCCAGAATATGGACTGTCTTTTCATTCATTCAGGCTGCATTTAATTTTTAAGCAACATTTTGCCCTTTTCAGTATTCAAGTGTTTCATCTTTTTTGTTAAATTTACTTCTAACTAATTTATTGTTTTTGTTTGTTTAAGACAGGTTCTCACTATGTAAACATGGTTGACCTGAACCTCTCTTATATATAATCAAGGCTAGCCTCAAACTCAAACTGACCAGCCCACTTCTGCCTACCTAATGCTGGGATTAAAGATATACACCACCACACTTGGCTGCTTTATTGTTTTTTATTTCATTGCAAATGTAACTTAAGTATTTTCTGGTTATGTATTGCAAACATGTAGAAAATCTCCATTCATTCTCTTACTTCTTGAGTCAAAGTTTAAATTGTCCAGGCTGGCTTGAACTCAGTCTATAGCCCAGGCAAGCCTTAGACTTTTGATCCTCAGCCCTCTGTGTAGCTGTGTAGGCTTGTCCCACTAGCCTGCCTTACAAACTGATTGTTAAAGTAGCTTTAATGAGATATTATTTACATCTGACAGAATCCACTGATTTGAAGTGTACAGTTTAATGTGTTTACTGTGGTTCTGTTATTATCACCACAGCTCAATTTTAGGCTTTTTAATTTTTTTTTACCACATACTAAGAAAACCTTACATCCATTAGTTGTCATATAAATAACATTAGCTCCTAAGCAGCAACTAACTTACTGTTTTGTTTATGGCTTTGTCTATTTTGTTAAAATGGGATCATGTAAAGTATGGAATGCAGCTGACTTTTGTGTATTGATTTTATATCCTGTAGCTTTGCTGAATTTCTGTATTTACTTTTCACTTTTGTACGTATTCTGTAGTGTTTTCATGTCTCCTGCAAACATTTTCTCCTGTCCTGTTTAGATAACTTCCATTATTTATTCATTTTTTTCTGATTTACTTGCTCAGCCTTTAACTTGTAATCTCATTCTGAATAGAAGTGGCCAAAGCCAGGCATTCTTTCCATGATTCTGATCTTGGGGAATTTTTTCTCTATTAACTGTGATATTTTGTAACTGCATGAGCAGTGAATTTGAATTTTGCTATTATTTGATATTTCAGATTTTTATTTCTCACACGTATGTTTGATTTCTTAATACTTTCCTTACTTTTTATAAATGTTAAGTCTTATTTTAAAACTTTATATTTTGAAAATTACCGTGATAATGTATTATTCTCTACTGAAGATTTGTGAGCAGGATGTGTTGTTGAAAACAGTCTTAGACTCAATAGTATGCATTGCAGAGTCCTTCATATCTGTCTGTAGCTCGATCCTTCATGTCTTATGTGCATATGAATAATATCCCTTTGAAGGAATGTCCCACAAAATGACTATTTACATGCCATTGCAAACAGTGTAGATGTTTGTCAGGTAAAGCAACTATAGACTTCTTAAAAAGAAAAATTGAGGGGCTAAAAGTTGTAAAAACAGCTTACTGAACTTGCATATACTTTTCATTATTTATCGGTTTGGCTTTGGTTTTGGACATTGTGTTGTATTTGTGCTGCTCGTTATTCTCTCTGTACACAAACATGAATACATTATTTTGGCTGAACCTTCTAAGGATAAACTATTGATATTCAGACCCTGTATTTTTACATAGTTCTTCACCTGTTTCCCTAGAATAAAGATACCATCTTACATTGCTTTGTAGTATAATTATCAACTAACATTTAATTTTGTAATAATTAAAAAATTTAAAAATTATGCTGGGCAGTGGTGGCGCACATCTTTATTCCCAGCACTCGGGAGGCAGAGGCAGGTGGATCTCCGTGAGTTCGAGGTCAGCCTGGTCTACAAGAGCTAGTTCCAGGACAGGCTCCAAAGCTACAGAGAAACCCTGTCTCAGAAAAAAATTAAAAACTACTTTCAGTTTCTGTGTGTGTGTGTGTGTGTGTGTGTGTGTGTGTGTGTGTACATACGCTCCATTTATGTGCCATAGTGGCTTGTATGGAGTCAGAGGACAACTTGCTGGAGTCTGTTCTTTCTTTCCACAATGTGGTTTCTGGGGATTGAACTTAGGTTGTCAGGCTTGGTGAAGAGTGCCCTTACCCACTGAGCCATTTTATCTGGTATAATAATTTTGTTTATTCTTCATCCAATGTTGAAATTTAACTATTGTCCCAACAATATACTTACAGCAACCTCCGTTTTTAATGTCTTGATTCAGAATCCAGTCTATAATTATTCCCTGCATTTAGTTGCTTGTCTCATTAGGAACAACAGGTGTCATCCTTTCATCTTTCATTGTTCTATTTTGAAACTTGTTATTCCACAAGTCACTTGTCTTGTAGTCTTGTTTCCTCAGGAGTCTGATGGTTTGCCTTGAGCAGGTGCAGGGTCCACAGTGCTGCTGCATTGCTTGCTACTGCTCCTCACTTGGAGTCACCGCTTTCTTCTGCATGGTGCTAGTTGTAGCTCTTTCTCCAGAGCCATGGGTCTTCTGGAAGAATGATAATTAGAAAGCTTCAATTTGGATGCTGTATATTCTCTTGCTCCTGGGAGATACCTGTGTGCCAGTGATTTCTTCTGTGCCTTCAGAGTGTGTCATGGCTTGTACATTTTTTACTAGAATTTGTAAAGGTGTTAACTATTGGTGGTTTCTTTGTGGAAGCCTAACATACTTATTTTATTTATTTATTGAATGGTTTAGACTTTCAGTTTTGAAAACCAATTAGCTACTCTGTAAGAACAGTTTGTCACAATAAATTTGACAACATAGGTTGCTTATGACAATTTTGTTAATTTAATCTTGTTGGAGGGAGGTTGCTTGTTTGTTCCCGGCTGCTCAGCACCGAAACAATCACACAGAAACTGTATTAATCAAATCACTGCTTGGCCCATTAGCTCTAGCTTCTTATTGGCTAACTCTTACATATGAATTTAACCCATTTCTATTAATATGTATATCGCCACGTGGCTATGGCTTACTGGGTAAAAGTTCCCAGCATCTATCCCCAGTGGCTCCATGGCTTCTCTCTGACTCCACCCTTCTTTCCTCCCAGCATACAGCCTAGCTTTCCCTGCCTAGTTCTGTTTTTCCCTGCCTTTGGCTCAAAGCAGTTCTTTATTCATTAACCAATAAAAGCAACGCATAGACAGAAGTACCTCCCATACCATAATCTCAGTAATATTGTAATTTTGTCTAATTTCTTATTTGTGGTATTTTTTAAAAATTCACTTTTAATAGGTTTTTAAGCCCTTACTTTTAAGAAAATATTTTGTGAATGCCCGTGTGCATATCTGTTTGTGGGTATGTGCTTAAGAATGCTAGTGCCCTCAGAGTCCAGAAGTATTTGATACTCCTGGAGCTGGAATTACAGGCAGTTGTGAGCTGCCTAGCTTGGATGGTGGGATCTAAGTTTGAGTCCTATGGAAGGGCAGTACGGGTTCTTAGACACTGAGGAACCTCTCCAGTTCCAAGCCTTTCTATTATGTGCTTATTTTCAATTTAAGCAATTTAAATCACTTTGCTTTCTCTTTATGTTTTGAATTCTATTTGTGTGTGTGGGGAGCACAGACAGGTCTTACTGTGCTGTGCAGGCTGGTTCTGTGTTCCGGAACTTACCCTTTTAAAAGTAGACTATTTCAGGCTTGCTTTTGATCAATTTTTTTTAAAGCACTGGATAGCCACCCAAAATTTGACACATAGTACTTTTTTTGTGTTGTTTCTAATTACTTATTTCTTCCATTTAATTTCAGAGCTTACCAACATTTCTGGTTATCTTTTATTGATTTATGGTTAATGGCATGATATAATACGATTTGGCTTTCATGTTTTGAATTTTGAATTTTCTTGGCAGTTGTTTTATGACTTGATATTACCAAAATCTATAGAATTGAATGTGTTTGAAGATAATATTGTCCAGCAGTTACAGGGCTATATGTGTATGTTATTTAAATATATTGTTGTTTTAGGGTCTGTTTGAGGTGTCAGTTACACAGAGTTTTGAAATAAAATGTCTTTCCAGGAAACTGATTATTCTGTTTTGGCTTTATGCATTTTGAGGTTTTATTATTGGGTACATACATGTTTATCATATTACTATGATTAGTTGAACTTTTGATTTTGCTCTAATGCTTGCTTATATAAAAATGACTTAATTATTTTGTTTCTGGAGGTGGGGATGTTAATGCCAATTAGCCTCTGCTTACTTTGCTGGCATTTTTTGTAAATTCAATTTAGTATTCTACAGAATAGATTCACAGACATTTAGAAAGGATCAGGTAAACATCATATAATTGGAAGAATGATAGTAAATCTGCAGACTTTCAACAATAAAACAGTAATCGATGATTAAAAACCAGTACTAGCCATCCAGTAAGGGTTGGCCACCTTGTCCATATGGTAGAGTTTTGAAACCAAAAATTTTCATTACTAACCTGCTTCATAAAATTTTGAATTTTGATGAAATACATAAATTCAGAGAAATTATATACTAATTACATAGTTGTCATTTGTAGAATTAGAAAACATGAAACATGGTTATATGACAACATTAAATGACTTAGCTGTCAAAAGTCCACTGAAAGGACACATATGAAAGATGTTTTTCTAGACCCTGAGGTTGTGGTCGTCTGTATTGTGTTTTAAAAGTTTTATTGAAGCTGGGTGGTGATGGCGCACACCTTTAATACCAGCACCCAGGGAGGCAGAGGCAGGTGGATCTCTGTGAGTTATAAGGACAGCCTGGTCTACAGAGTGAGTTTCAGGACAACCAGGGCTACACAGAGAAACCCTATCTCGAAAAAAACAAAAAAAAATTATTGATATTTTCCACACATTTTTAAACAAGCTGGAATGATGATGCTTCAGTGTCAGTAAAGGACGGGGAACTTGCATGACAACTTGAGGTCAATGAGCTGAGCTTCTCACTGCTGCCACACTAGATGCACACAACACAGAGGAAGGAGAATTATAGACAAACATTTGTGTATGAGCACAGAAGGAAAACTTCTAAATGAGATCAAAGCAGAGAAATTTCAGTTGTGTATTGAAAGAACCATTGAAGTCAAAAGAAGGTTTTTACCAAAACAAACAAACAAACAAACAAACATACAAACCCCATTCAGGTCTTAATGACCTGAATGCCTAGGTAGTAGCATTTCCTGTTAAGACCATGAAACAGAAAATAAGAACTTCAGAGGCAGCAAACAGTTCCAGCAGTTAAACATTACTGTGCCTGTAAATTATATTCTTATTAACACTTAGCAGTTTCAGATTTTTAAATAAAAATTTGGTACATTTAGTTACTAAATAATAGAGAATCCTGTTAATTTTTTATTTCCCCCATTTTTTGTAGTGTGTGCAATGTTTTCTTAAAATTAGCAACTTTCATTCAGCCACACTAAAAATTTTAAATACCATTTTTGCATAATTTGCTTATTTAGAGACAAGATCTATTTATCTGTTTTGTTTGTTTTTTCTTTCCTTCTTAGTATCTTTAGCATCTTGTACAAACTTGACAAGCTGGCAGTATTGAAATAAACTTTTTAAAACCAGAGTAACTAAAATTTAATTCTGATGAGCACATGATTGTTAAAATGTTTTATCAAAGGTTAAAAGGATGGGTGTCTTAAGAAGAACCAAAGGAGAGTTCTTTCCACACAGAAGCTTATTCCATAAAAGCATAAGGCAAATAAATGCTGTAGAATTATCGATGAGAAATGAGAATCTGACAAACAAGTATACAGATTCTGTGGAGCATATAGTATTAACATAAATAGACTGTGTACATAGTGTTGTCTCCTGAAGTTCAGTTTACTACTTATTCAGTTCATTTGTGACACCCAAAGTTGTCCTTTCACCTGTACATGTATACACACATGCATCTGCACACACAGACACGCAGCATGCTCACACAAAGGCACACATACCCAGCCCCCACCTTTTTTTTGAGACAGGGTTTCTCTGTAGCTTTAGGGCCTATCCTGGAACTAGCTCTTGTAGACCAGGCTGGCCACGAACTCACAGAGATCCGCCTGTCTCTGCCTCCCTAGTGCTGAGATTAAAAGCATTTGCCACTACTGCCTGGCCCTGTAACCCAGCACTTCTTAAAGTAGAGGCAGAAGAATTACAAGTTTGCCTGGGCTACACGCAAGTTGCAAGCAAGTTGTAAGCTGGGCTACACATGTAGTTGTAAGCTACAAGCCCAAGCCCTGTCTCAAACAAAAAACTATAATATATATATATATATATATATATATATGTATATATGTATATATATATGTATATATATATAAATAAATATAAGGAATCATTAACTTTTTTTTTTTTTGGTTTTTTGAGACAGGGTTTCTCTGTAGCTTTGGAGCCTGTCCTGGAACTAGCTCTTGTAGACCAGGCTGGCCTTGAACTCACAGAGATCCGCCTGCCTCTGCCTCCCAAGTGCAGGGATTAAAGGCGTGCACCACCACCGCCCGGCAAGGAATCATTAACTTTTTATAGTAGTTACTTCATGCTTCTATAGTTTAATTAGATTTTGAAGGTACTTTGGTTTAGTTCTTAATTATAATTTGGATTTTTATTGTTTAAGAAATGCTCATCTGTTTTACATCTAATTTGCATCACATTTCTTTAATAAAGTAACTGATGGGTTTTTTTTTTGTTTCAGCTAAACCATTTACTTCTAAAGTGAAACAAATGCGATTACACAGAGAGGACTTTGAAATATTAAAGGTGATTGGTCGAGGAGCCTTTGGGGAGGTAAGAGATGAGTTTATAGAATGTTTGCTAATTGTTTTAGAATACAGTGGTGAGCCATATCTATTTGTTGTTATAATTGATATGACTGATCAGAAAATAGATTAAAGTTGTGAATAAAGCATTTTGAATGGATTGCTTTCTATGATGCTTCACATCTTCACGTGTACTGAATTTTGTTTCTATTCTGTTTCCTTCTTGTGACAAGGCCACACTATCTCATGCTACCTCATCTCCTGAGAAGTCTGGGTGTGTCTGGTAGAGTTCCTTCCTCTTGATCCTGATTTTCCTTCCTGTGTTTTCATATTACTTTAGAATCTTGTTTTCACACATGCACACACAGAGAGACAGACAGACAGACCAGACAGACAGACAAACAGACACACACACAGACACACACACACACACAGACACACACAGAGACACACACACACACACATGCACACACACACAGAGACAGACAGACAGACCAGACAGACAGACAAACAGGCACACACACAGACACACACACACACACACACAGACACACACACACACACACACACAGACACACACACACAGAGAGAGACAGAGAGAGAGGAAGAGAGGAAGCAGGAAACTAGAAAGATCTGAAGTTTGGGATAGGATTTCATTAAAACTGGAGATGAGTTAATAATTACTTGAAATTTTAAGATTGAGTCAACTAATACATATACATGAGATATATCTCCTTTATTTAGGACTTTATAAGATCGTAACTTCATTCAGTACAAAAGATTCCACATCTTTTAGCCGGTTTACTAGATGTCTGGTACTCCTGAGGTTATTTTAATTAAAATGGCCTTGTTTCATTTTCTAATTGTTGAAAATACAAATATTGCAATTACCTGAATTTTATTTATTAACCTCATGGCCAATCATTGTATTAATTTTACTTTTAAAATAATGAAATGTGTTGAGTGTTAATAAAATGCTTCATCGTATCTGTTGAGACACCAGTCAGTTTTCTCCTTTAATTGGTTAATGTGTTGAGCTTCACTTGTTAATTTCAAATGTTAAACTAATTTTATAAAATGATTCCATTTATCTACAGTATTATATCTAAAGTATTATTGTTCTTTGCATCAGTAGATTTGGCATGCTTTAAAAAATATGTGTATATTTAATTTTTTTCACCTATTTTTTTGAACAGAAATTGGCCTGTTATTTTCTTCTAATACCTCTATCAAATTTTGGGGTTTTGGTGCTGCTGGTCTCTTGGGAGAAGTGGTTTTTTTTTTTTTTTTTTACATGCGTCTCATGTCTCACAGGTGAAGCCTTCTAAGCCTGGAGTTTGACTGAAATAGTCAATATATTTAATTTTTACAATGGAGTTTTAAAAAATTATGTGTCGGTTTGTTCACCTCATGTAACTTTTAGAACTTAGTATTGTATTGATCAGTTATTGATTCATATGATCATTGGTTGATCTCATTCTTAATTCTTAGTCTTGTTAGGGAGTTGGTCAGTTTTCTTTGTTTTTCAATGAATTGACTTTTAGCTTCTTTAGTTAGTTTTGCGGTTTTAGATTAATTCCCACTCTTTAATAATTTATTTTCTTTGGTATGAACCTACTGTCCATTTTTCTAATTTACTGATGTAAGCATTTAGAATATTGGTTTCTACTTCTTTTAGAATGTGCATTCAGGCTGTTTTCCTCCCAGCAGCGCTGTCATGCTTCCTTTATTGTTTACTCCAATTTCCAGTGTGATTTTACATTTTCAGTTTGTTTTGTTTTGTATCCGTGAGTTTAGAAGTTCATCTATGTTTCTAAGGGTCTTGAGGATTTTCTGACTCTGTTTTTGCTTTTGAGCTATAAAGTGATCAGATAGCATATATTTTATGATTAGAATTTATTAGGTTAAATTCATTAATTTAGCTATTTAAAATTTTTTATTTAATTTTTTTGTTTTCTCTTGAGTTGCCTTTTCCTCAGAAAGGGATTTGTTTATTTGTTTATTTCTTTCAGTTTTTTTCTTGACATTTTTTTCTTGATCCATTTCTTCCTGAGAGAATTTTTTCTTTTTTTTTTACATTTCTTTCAATTTATGCTGATAACAAGTAGTCATCTCGTCTTTAATGACAAACTCTATCATTATAGAATGTTCTTGTTATCATCTCTGTGATGCTCTTTGACACACATTAGTCTGATGTTAGTAGAAATATTTTAACTGTTAGTTTTATATTAAATACCTACCTAAATTCTTTTAGTTTGTTTCCTATAGCCCAATAGTATATTCATTACTAAGTGAAATACCAATTCCTTGTAAGCCCTCCCCTCTTATCATAGATTTATGTTACCTGATTTTCAATTTTATGTTAATAGAATTATGTACTGTCTATTCTTGTTTCTAGTGTCTGTGCTCCATGATATACTCATCTGTCATAGCCTTGTTTTTCTTTTCTTCTGTTCTTTAGCTTTTATCTCTGTGTGTGTCTCTGCTCTCTGTGTGTGCGTATGCATGCATGTATGTGTGTGGATGTGCCATGGCATGCGTGTGGACATGTGGAGGTCGGAGGGCAACTGTAGAGTCATTTCTCACTTTCCACCATGTGGGTTCTAGAAACTAAACTCAGCTCATCAGACTTGGCAGCAAATGCCTTTATCCATTGAGCTGTCATACTGGCTCCACGTTCTAGTTTTCCACTAACTAGCTCACCATATTTCTTTGTATGAATATGCCTGTTGATGGAGGCTGCTCGTTCATTTCCGGCTGCCCAGACCCAAAATAACTGCATAGAAACTGTATTAATTAAATCATTGCTTGGCCAATAGCTTATGAATATTTCTAGCTAACTCTTACATCTTAAATTAACCCATCTCTATTAATCTGTGCCTCATCATGAGGTCATGGCCTACCAGGAGGGTTCTGGTGGGCTTTAGCAGGCATACATGGATTCTCTCTGATTCTGCCTACTCTCTCTCTTTATCTTTTCCAGTCTAGCTATATTTTGTGAAGCCATTGACCAAAAGCAGCTTCCTTATTAACCAATGGCAGGAAAACATATTCATAGCATGCGGAGGGGAATCCCACATCATATGTCATATGTTTTTCATTTATAATAGCATTGTTGATTACAAAAATTACTTATGTTTTTTGGCTATTCAGAATATTGCTGTCAGAAATATTCTTACTTACATCTTTGGTGACATATAAGCATTCATTTATATTTTATATAAATCTAGGAGTGAAATTCCTGTGTCCTAAGGTAGGCGTAGTTAGCTTTAGTAGACAGTACCACATAATTTTCTAAGTACCGAGTCACACTTACACTCTCTCGTCTCACTTTCTCACTAGTCTCATTTTCCTAACTTAAGCCACTTTTGGTAGGTGTGTAGTGGTGTTCATTGTGACTCCATTTTGCATTTCCTGTTAAGTCTTATTAAAATTCAATAACGTTTTGTGTCATATCATGTGGATATCCTTTGGACAAGATATATTTTTGGATTAGGGAGGTAGGAGTTGAATATTATTGATATATTCTAGATGTCAGTGATTTCATGAATATGAATGTACAGAGAGTGGGTTTGGCTTTTTCTTTCCAGGTAGGTCTTGTATTAAAATTAAATTCAGTAATTAAACTGTAATGATTAGTGATTTTTGTGTTTAAGAATTTTTTACCTAACCTGAAGATCATTAATATTTTCCTTTTGTTAAAAAAAAGACATTTTTCATTTAATTGTGTGAATGGTTTGTCTGCATGTATGTATGTACACCATGGTTACTGAAATGGTCAAAAGATGATGTTGGATCTCTGGAACTGGAGTTACTGAAGGGTGTGAACCTCCATGTGGGTGCTGGGAACTGGACCCAGCCCTCTGCAAAAGCTGTAAGTGCTTTTAGGTTCTAATCCATCATCCTACCTACTTTCATCTTTTTAGAAGTTCTTCCTATAAAATGCCAAGCACGATGACGTACACTTGTAATCCCAACACTTGGAAGGGCGAGGCAAGAATTAAGTACCATTCTTGGATACCTAGTGAGTTTGAGGCTAGTCTGGACTACATGAGACCCTGTAGTCTCTATATTATTTTATTAGTTAAGTATGACACTTGACCTAGCTAGTTTTGTCAATCTGACACAAGGTAGAGTTATCTGAAAGCAGGTAACCTCAATTGAGAAAATGCCTCTATATGGTTCAGGTGTAGGGCATTTTTTTAATTAGTGACTGATGTGTGGGGGCCCTGCCCATTGTGGGTGGTGCCATCCCTGGGCTGGTGGTCCTGGGTGCTATAAGAAAGCAGACTGAGAAAGTCATGAGAAGCAAGCCAGTAAGCAGTTACCTCCATGGCTTCTACAGCAGCTCCTGCCTCCAGGTTTCTGCCCTGCTTAAGTTCCTGCCCTTACTTCCCCAGTGATGGACTACAATGTGGAAATGTAAGCCAGATAAATCCTTTCCTTCCCAGCTTTCTTTTTGGTCATGGTGTTCCACTGCAGCAATAGAAACTCTAAGACAGCACTGTAGTGTACTTTGAAGTTAGGTACTGTGGTACTTGCTGCATTGATTTTTGTTGAAGAGAGAGTGTGTGTATGTGTTTGCCATGCAAATTTCATGTTTTACAGAAATTCCTTTTGTATTACAGACATTTTTTAGATAAATTTCTTATTATTAATTACATTCATGGATTAATGCCTTTGACTTTGCAACTATTAAAGCTATTCCAAAGATTATTTTATATTATTATTGATTTCTAAATACTATTTAAACTTCTATTCAGGAGGTTATTCTTTGCTTTTAAAAGTTTGGTTGTTTGAGTTACATACAGTGAGATAATATGCTCTTGATTTTTCTATAATTTCATAATTTGTTTTTTATCAGAATGTGAACTATTCTTAATGAATACTTCAATGTCCTTAAAATAATATTTATTCTACATTTATTTCTTGCTGTGTTTTAATAATGGCAGTGTGATTGAGATAATCAATGTTGTTATTAAGATTTTCCATGATTTACTGATCATCGTTTAGTTCTGTCAGTGACTAAAGGCATGTTTATTTCTCTCGTATAGTTGTATATATTCCCTGATTTTGAAAATTATTATAGGAGGTACATGCACATTCAAAGTAACTACGTGTTCTTGATGCTCATCATTATGGACTTTTATTTAAGGCAATATTTCATATCTTGTACTTGGTTCCTGCTTTTAGTCATCTTTCTTATGGCTTGAACTCTGTCTTTTAGCAGTTGTACTTAAATCTTTTGTAGATGTATGCAGTTATATTTTGCATTTTAATACATCCCATTAATATCTGTACTTTTATTGGACTGTTTATACTATGAGTGTGAAAGTTAGAAGGGAAGAATTGCCATCAGTTAATTACACAGTTTACAAATGTGGTAAACTATATGTACACTTCCCCTATTATGCTGGGCATTTTGCTCAGGGTATTGTATGAGTTAGGCAACTCCCACCAAATAGCAATATCATCCTAAGATGATATAAACCTAAAATAGTAATGAAACATACTACAACTATGAGAGAAACTTCACTAATAAATATATATGTAGAAATATTTAACATATGTAGGCCTCAGAAGATAGAAGAGGAAAGTCATATAAAAGAATCTTGCAGTTTGAGGAGAATTTATCTGCAATTTCTCTTAATCAACGTAACTTTGTTGGGTATTAGATAGAGGGATACAGTTCCCAGTTCACTTTGAGACTAGAGTAACCAACCTTGTTCTAAAACTTGACAATATATTTGGTGAAGGAAGTAACACAGAAAGTACTACATATCACCAAAGTCAAGGGTATGACTGTTTCTTTTGGGACGGTAGAGTTGTAGCACACATAGGAACATTTCTGGGTTGTAGTGCACATAGAAGTGTTTCTGGGCTGTGCGTGTATAGGCGTATTCCTGGGTTAGAGTGCAATCTAGCAGCGTTTCTGATTTGCTGCAAGACTGTATTTCTTGATCTGGCTTTCATTCATTGTGCACTTTATAATCATGTCTAATTCTCTGTATATATATTTCATATCCATCTTTAAAAATTATAGAAGTTCTAAATTTTATTTTTTTCTATTTTATTGAAGTCAGATTTTTCACACAATATGTTCTGATTACAATTCTCCCCAACTCCTTTGAGAGCCTCTCCATCTTCCCTCCTATCTGAATCCATACCTTTCTGACTCTAATTAGAAAACAGGCATTTGAATAATAGTAATAATATAAACCAAAACAAACCAGAATAGAACAAATCAAACAAAGAACAGTTAATATATAAGAGTTAGCCAATAAGAGGCTAGAGCTAATGGGCCAATCAGTGATTTAAATAATATATATTTAAATATAATATGTATTTCGGATCTGAGCTGCCTATATATTTCGGATCTGAGCTGCCTGGCAGCTGAGAAACAAACAATTTGGCTCTTCAACATGGTTGACTAAATCCATGTAGAAACCTGAGAAAACTTAAAAAAGAATTCTAGACACAAAAGAACAGAGTTAAGCATGGTTTGGTAGCAGCATTTTCTTGGGTGGGATCTTCTTGATAGAAGCAAGCAGAAGCATGGCTCCTTTAGGAGAGGTTTTCCTGATTTCAGGGGAAAAAAACACACTGTTTTGAAACTGCCCACTTTCTGGGCTGTGCTGCCAGTATGAACTCTGGCTCTTTCCGGAGACTGAGCATTTACATGGGGTTTGTAAGCAGCATGTTACAAACTGCTTAATGACTCAACATAGACCTGCTGCATACTTGGAATTGGGTAGTGTGCGTGGCTCAGAGGCAGTGAACAGACCTCTTCCACCATGTTGGATTGGGTGGAGCAAGCAGGCAAGACCGTATTTGACCTAGCAATGCTGCAGCTTAAGTCTTTAAGAAGCGCTTATTATTTTAAGAAGCCCTCCTGGACAGTAAAGAAGTACAGATATGCAATAAAGTCTAATCCAGATAAAAAAGATCATGTAAAACTAATCTGTAGGGACAATGGCTCTAGACTGGCACCAGTCCAACTTCTCCATGTTCAATAAGTTCTTAGGTGTTTTCTTCAGCAATAGGGCCTTACTGTCAGTTGTGGAAAGCAACCAGTAGCCTTGGCAATAGCAAGGTTCTTTGGGAGTTCCCATGTGGTCCCTTAAGCCAACAACTCAATTAGATGTAACCTATTCCTGGCAGTGGACACTTCATTTGGTAACTAGAGATATCCACTTGGGGCTCCTTCTTCCCATTATTTAGCAGTTTTATTTATACCATTTTCATACATGTAAATAGATCGGGAAGTTTCAACTGCATTGCTTTCATACTGCCCCTCAAATGGCCCCTTTTAGCTGTGCCTCCCTGTATTCTCTCCTTTGCCCCTTCCCTTCTGCCTATTTTATCCTCCCTTTTCTGTCTTTCCCTCATCTGTCCATAATAGAATTATTTTCCTTTCCTACATAGATCCCTCCCTCCCTCAATTTCTTACTCTAAACTCTGTAGTTATATGGATTGTAGCTTGTTTATCAAAGATTTGACATCTAACCTTCATATAGAAGCAAGTACATTCCATATTTGTTTTTCTGGATCTGGGTTACCTTACTAAGAATGATTTTTTTTCTAGCTCCATCCATTTGCCTGCTAATCTTATGATTATTTTTCTTTTACTGGCTGAGTCTATTATGTAAATGTACCACATTATTTTTTTATCGATAGACAGATATCTAGACTGTTTCCAATTTCTAGGTATTATGAATAGAGCAGCAGTGAACATGGTTGAGCAAGTGTCTCTGTGGTAGAATGAAGCATCCTTTGGGTAAATGCCCAAGAGTGATTTTGCTGGGTCTTGAGGTAGATAATTTCCAACTTTCTGAGTAACTGCCACACTGTTTTCCATAGTGGCTGTACAAGATTGTACTCCCACCAGCCAGCAATGGATGAGTGGTCTCCTTACTCCACATCCTCACCAGCATGAGATGTCACTTGTATTATTGATCTTAGCCATTCTCATGGTAGTTGTGATTTTAATTTTTTTTGATTTTTTTATTGATAAAAGGAGAATAATAAAAAAAACAAATTTCCACCTCCTCCCAGCCTCCCATTTCCCTCCCCCTCCTCCCACTCTTCTTCCCCTCCTCCCACTCTTCTCCCCCTCCTCCCACTCTTCTCTCCCTCCTCCCACCCCTCTCCCCTTCCCCCCACTCCTCTCCCCCACCCTCTCCAGTCCAAAGAGCAGTCAGGGTTCCCTGCCCTGTGGTAAGTCCTAGGTCCTCCCCCCTCCGTCCATATCTAGGAAGGTGAACATCCAAACTGGCTAGGCTCCCACCAAGCCAGCACATTAAGTAGGATCAAAACCCCGTGCCATTGTCCTTGGCGTCTCATCAGCCCTCATTGTTCGTCATGTTCAGAGAGTCCAGTTTTATCCCATGCTTTTTCGGTAACAGTCCAGCTGGCCTTGGTGAGCTCCCAGTAGATCAGCTCCACTGTCTCAGTGGGTGGGTGCACCCCCCGTGGTCCCGACTTCTTTGCTCATGTTCTCCCTCCTTCTGCTCCTCATTGGGACCTTGGGAGCTCAGTCCAGTGCTCCAGTGTGGGTCTCTGTCTCTATCTCCATCCATCGCCAGATGAAGGTTCTAAGGTGATATGTAAGATGTTCATCAGTATGGCTATAGGATAGGGTCATTTCAGGTTCCCTCTCCTCAGTTGCCCAAGGTACTAGCTGGGGACGTCTCCCTGGACACCTGCGAGCCCCTCTAGAGTCAAGTCTTTTGCCAACCCTAAGATGGCTCCCTTAATTAGGATATATACTTCTCTGCTCCCATATCCACCCTTCCTTTATCCCAACCATCCCATTCCCCCAAGCTCCCCCAACAACCCAGCCCACCAGTCCCCCTCCATCTTCTGATATCTTTTTCAGTTTCTTAAAGTTTTAATTATGTAAGTTTTTCACTTGCTTGATCAGAATTACCCCAAGATATTTTATATTACTTGAGGCTATTGTGAGAGATGGTGTTTCCCTAATTTCTGGTTCAGCTCATTTGTCATTTGTATATAGGAAGGCTACTGATTTCTCTGAATTAATTTGTATCCTGCTACTTTTTAAAAAGTAAATTCCTATAGGCTGTAGGAATTTACTGGTGGAATTTTTAGGGTCACTTATGTGTACAGTCATATTTGCAAATAAAGATACGTTGGCTCTTTCCTTTCCTGTTGGTATCCCCTTTGATCTCCTTCAGTTGTCATATTGCTCTAGCTAAGACGTTAAGTACTATATTGAACGGGTATGGGAAAGAGTGGATATCCTTGTCTTGTTGCTGATTTTAGTGGAAATACTTTGAGTTTCTCTCAATGTATAATGATGTTGACTATAGGCTTGCTGTAAATTACTTTTATTATGTTGAGATATGTCCTTGTATGCTTAGTCTCGTCAGGACTTTTATCATGAAGGGATGTTGCTTCTGTCAAGGGCCTTTTCTGCATCTAATGAGATGATCATGTGGTTTTTTTTTTGTCTTTCAGTCTGTTTATATGGTGGGTTACATTTATTGATTTGCATATGTTGAACCATCCTTGCATCTACTTGATTGTAGTTGTTGATCTTTTTGATGTGTCCTTGGGTTCAGTTTGCAAGTATTTTATTGAGAATGTTTGCATCTGTGTTCATAAGAAAAATTGGTCTGTAATTCTCTGTAGACAGACTTTATGTTCCATCAGTCACTTCCCAAATAACCACACAGAAACTTACTATTAATTATAAATGCTCAGCTGATAGCTTCGGCTTGTTTTTAGCTAGCTCTTATAACTTAACCCATTTCTGTTAATCTTTGTGTTATGGTGAGGCTCATTTACCTCCTATATTTACTTTCCAACCTGCTCACTCTGTGTCTTATGGCATTTACTCAAATTCCCTCTCCTCTTCTTCCCAGCATTCTCTTAGTCTGGTTCTCCTGCCTAACCTTATCCTGCCTAGCCATTGACCAACCAGCCCTTTATTAACCAGTGAGAGGAGTACATATTTACAGTGTACAAAAATCGTCCCACAATAATTCTCTTTCTCTGTTGGGTCATGAAAGGTATCAGGTATTAGACTAACTGGCCTCATGAAAAAAACTGAGTAGTGTTCCTTCTGTTTCTATTTTTGTGGAAAAAATTGAGTATTGGCATTACTTCTTTAGATTTGGTAGAATTTTGTGCTAAAACTATCTGGTTCTGGGCAATTTGTTTATTTATTTACTTACTTACTTATTTATTTATTTATGGCAGACTTTAATTAATGCTTCGAATTCACTAGGGGCTATAGGTATGCTTACAAGGGTTATTTTTGTTTTAACTTTTGTAAGTGCTATATATCAAGAAAATTATTCATTTCCTTTACATTTTCCAATTCAGTGGAGTTCAGGTTTTTAAAATATATCCTTATGATTCTTTGGATTTCCACAGTGTCTCTCGTTATGTCCCCCTTTGCCTCTAATTTTGTTAATTTGGATTTCCCCCCACATTTTCATAAATTTTGCCAAGGGTTTGTCAGTCTTACTAGTTTTTCTGAGAGAACGAACTCTTTGTTTCATTGATCTTCATTCTCCCTCCTCCCCTCCAATTTCTTTCCTTCAGTCTTATCCCCAGCTTTGTAGTAGACCTTCTGCTTTGTTTTCCCCTTCCTCTCTGTCCCCACCCGAGGGGTCTATGCAGATCCTGGACCACCCAGCTTTCCTTCATATGTGGACTCTCTCAGCCACCCCTTCCCCACCCCTGTTCAGTAATGCCAGTTCCCAATACCTAGAATAATTTTCTACCAGGACCTCCAGTGGCCATACCTGGCATGATCTTAGAAGCATTCCCTACCAGGAAACTCAAAGCTACCAAACTCCGAAGAACTGGAGAAGGCAACAGAAACCAAGCAACAAAACACCCACCCAACAAAGACAAGACTGGGTACCAGGACCTAGAATTACAATCATCCCAAATCCAGATGCCCCAAATCTACCATAAAAGCACAATCACTAAAGCCAAACAACCCTACTCTAGTAGGCCCAGAGAAATGCAGTATAGCTGGAGCATGACAGAATATCTATTATGAATAGACAACAAAATAGCTATTACTTTAAAGAGGATATGGATAAGTCTATTGATGAAATCTATGGAAATACAAACAACAATGGAATGAAATGAAGAAAACTGTTCAAGACACGAAAGTAGAAATGGAATCAATAAAACCCAAACTGAGGGAAATCTGAAAAATGGGAAAATCGAAAACTTGAACAGGAATCTCAGAGGCAAGCCTCACCAACAGAATTCAAGAGGTGGAAGAGAGTCTTAGGCATTGGGGGACAAAATAGAATAAATGGATACCTTAGTCAAAGAAAATGTTAAGTCTGAGAAAATCCAGGCACAAAACATCCAGGAAAACTAGGATACTATGAAGACTAAATCTATGAATAATAGGAATAGAGGAGGGAGAAGAAACATAGGACAAAGGTACAGAAAATATTTCAACAAAATCATAGAAGAAAATTTCCCTAACCTAAATAAGGTGATACCTATCAAGATACAAGACACTTACAGAACACCAAATATATTGGACCATAGAAACTTTCCATGAAAGCTAACAAAGAAATAATGTTATAAGCTGAATTAATTCATAAAAAGTCTTAATAAAGCTAGGTGGTGGTGGCACACCCCTTTAATCCCAGTACTTGGGAAGTAGAGGCAGGTGAATCTTTTTGAGTTCGAGGCCAGCCTAGTCTACAAGAGCTAGTTCTAGGACAGCTTGGTCTGTTAAACAGAGAAACCCTGTCTCAAAAAAACAAAATCAGAGAAACAAACAAAACAAAACCAAAACCATAATAAATCCAAATGTGTTTACCTATCAAATTAGCTTTAAAATCTATTAAATACTATGTATAAGGACTTGTGTGGAGAAGTCTGACACTCTTTTTGTCTCCCCGTGTGTGTGTGTGTGTGTGTGTGTGTGTGTGTGTGTGTGTGTGTGAGAGAGAGAGAGAGAGAGAGAGAGAGAGAGAGAGAGAGAGAGAGAGAGAGAGAGAGAGAGAGAGTGTGAGTGGTGGTGGTGATGATGATGATGTATATACATTTCAGATGAGTGTCCGAGTGTGTGGAGGTCATGGTTTGATGTTGGATATTTCCCTCAGATTCAGTTTCTCGCTGAACTGGAGCTTATTGGTTCAATTAATCTTGTGACCAGTGAGCTCCAGGGATCCACCTGTTTTCCTCCTCTGGGATTACAGATTATGTAATTCATTGGAGTTACCTAACACAGGACCTCATGCTTGTATGACAAACACTCTGCCTACCTCCCAAGCAGTTTACCTTTAGCTATCTCCCCATACCCTCTCTTTTCTGCTGGTGCTAGAGATTGAATCCAGGGCCTTGCATATGCTAGGCTATTGCACTGAACATTGAGCTACACCAGTAGACATGTTTTGTCTTTTAATTTTGAGACAGAATTTAATTAAGTTGTTGACTGGGTTTTAATGCGGTGTGTGGTCTATGCTAGCTTTGAACTTGCAATCCTCCTGCCTTGTGCTACTGAATAGCTGGGATTATAGGCTGCTTTTAAGAAAACGTTTCTTGTACGCCTTTAATCCCAGAACTTTGGAGGCAGAGGCAGGCAGATCTCTGTGAGTTCAAGACCAGTTTGGTCTATAAGAGCTAGTTTCAGGACAGCTAGGTTTGTTACACAGAGAAACCCTGTCTCAAAAAAAACCAGACCAAAATCAAACAAACCAAACAAAAAATTAAACAAAACTAAAACTTTTTCCTATGCAATATTAGAAATTAGAAAGTAAAGCAGATAAATATACCAGTACTTAGGGGTGTGTCTTTTTTGAAGGTAAAACCTTTTTATGAAAGTTATTTCACTCCATGTTGAAATTATTGGTATAATAAAGCAGTGTCCTTTAAAAACAGTAAAAGCTGGTTTTTACCAGTAGATAGAAATTAGTTGTCATTGAACCAACTTTGGTTTTGGTAGTGGCTATTCACCTTTATTTGAAGTTACCCTATTGGAATATAAAGTCTACAATTAACACATTTATAGCAATGTTTAGAATTATTTTTTTTGCACGGTCAACCCTGGCACACTGGTAATGAAACTTGTATTTAAAAAATTGTATTTATTCTACAGAACAGAGAGAGGGTGTGCCCTTGGAGGCCCAGCAGATCTAGTCACTTCAGAAAGTACTTTCTTTATTTAATATGGTGCTTGCCATCTCTCCTCTTAACTCATTCCACATCTAGAAAGTAGCTACTTATTAAGAGAAACTGGGGGCTGCTAGGAATTCCATATTATACTTAGGAAAAGGTGAAGTCACATCCTTCAGCCTCTCACTCAGCTTTGCTCTGTAGTGATGTGTTGGCAGGGGAGTGTTTGGAGCAGCAGGCACTGCCTAGAATTCTAGTGTATATGAAAGTCCTTATTAGGAAACTTAAAAGGTCGCTCTGCTTTGTCAGCAGTTTGAGTCAGTTCTAGGAGGAGACCGATGGAGAAGCCAGGATTTAGAGTTATTTTTGTGTGTGAGAGAAAGAGTGCTGTCTCATATGAGATCAAATCAAATCGTTAACACAAGGTTTGGTCTAGTCCAGAGCTTCTGCTCCAGAAACCCCATTAGTCACTGTGTAATTTCTTGAATACTATCTGAACTGAAAGAAACTTAACTGAAAACAAAGCCAGGAATTGTGGTGCACATCCCACATCTTTAATTTCAGTACTTAGGAGGCTGAGACAGGAGAGTTTGAGTCCAGCTGGGTCTCTGAGATGTTGTCTGTTGGTGGGGATGATAGATGGGGATCAGAAATTCCCATTTTCATCACCATGCTAATCCAACTTGTCATATGTAAGTAAGAATGCTTGGAAGTCTTGTTTGAGGGCTGTGGTAGATCCTGACTTTTTCTAGACCTGGTGGATTCTAACTAGGATGCCCAATTTGATTGTATAGTAGCTATTTTCTTGGAAATACCTTGATTACCCAGTCAGTTCTAGGAGCAGGCAACTAGCCATCAGTAGATTGCCAGTGGTATTGGCCTCTTGACAGTTTGTTTACTTCGTGTAGCTACTTCAGATTTGAGCTGCAAGTCAGCATATACACAGAAGGCTTCATCTGCCAGTCAATTCTTATATATAAGAACTTTGATTTCTGCTTTGGAAGAATGCTGTCGATCCTGACACCAGAAAGTTTATCATCTAGGAAGCAGTGTAGCTAGGCTTAGAGACTTGGCTGTACTCAAAAGTATCTTTCTGCCTCCATCCTCGGGATGTTGAGAGCCATTGAAATGTTGCTCATATGTGATGTAAATAAGTGAAACTGCATACTGTTTAAGTAAAAGTCATAGTTTGGAGTCGGAAAATCTAAAATCTGTCCAGTTAACTGGTAGTGAGTGTTTTGACTGTATCGCAAGGTGGAAGGAAAAAGGACTAGGTGTGTGGGTGCATGTGTGTTGTATAGCTTTATATTACCCAGTACTGAGAGAAATAACAGTGTATAAGTCCATTATTTGTCTTTTACATAGGTGGTGCCCATTGCACCTATGGGTCCTGATAAGATAACATCTTAGAAGGGCTAGGATCAGAATGACATAAAACTTGCAAACACTCAATGGATGTAGAGAAAGGAGAAGTCTTTGACACATTTTGATATGGATTTGATTAGTGTAGCCTTTCCTGAAAACAGGGTGGAGGTTGCTCAAAAAAAAAAAAAACCAGAAATGGAATTGTCATACTAAAGAGCAATCCCATTTGATACTTATCTAAAGGAAATAAACTCAATATATTACAGAGATACCTGCATTACAGTATGCTCACATTAGCCAAGATCTGGAACCAATTGATTTTAAATTTTTTAAAGAACTTTTTAAAATTTTTAAAGAAAACTTTTTAAAATTTTTAAAGAAAATGTCAAGCACATGGGTATACATAAGCTTGCACGCATGCACATACACACACACACACACTCACACACACTGTGATATTTTCAAACACAAGAATAATGAAATGCTGTCATTTGTGGCAACGTGGATGGAACTTGAGGACATTGTGCTTAGTGAAATACACCAGGCACAGAAAACATTGTTTTCAGTCATGTGTGAAAGCTAAAAAGTTTCAGTTCGTAGAATAGAAAAGAAGGGGAGAAAAAGAAGGGAGGGAAAGGGAAGAAATAGTGGTCACTAAAGTACGAGAATGGGATGAGAGTAGAGAAAGTTTGCTTAGATGATGTGGGACAATGATCTGTATTATATCAATCATATTTTAAATAAATGCTGATTGGCCAGTAGCCAGGCAGGAAGTATAGGTGGTATAACCAGACAGGAAGTAGAGGCGGGTCAATGAGAACAGGAGAATTCTTGGAAGAAAGAAGTCCTAGTCTGCAGTTGTGACCCAACCACATAAGAAGTAAGATGTGACTGCCTCGCTGAGTAAGGTACCGAGCCACGTGGCTATCATAGACAAGAATAATGGGCTAATATAAGTTATGAGTTAATAAGAAGCCTGAGCTAATGGGTCAATCAGTTTATAACTAATGCAGATCTCTGTGTGATTTCTTTGGGACTTAATGACTGTGTAAACCAGGTAGGACAGAAACCTTGAACAACACTTAGATAATAAGAACACAAAGATGGTAGGGTAGGAACAATTAGTCTGTAGTTCACTAGGGTGACTGTAGGCAATCATAATTTGCCATGTATTTCAAAACTACCGAAACGTGTAGAATTGTTGAATGTCACAGATTTTAGAAATGCCAATTGCAGTATTAACTACCATTTACTAATACATAAATTTGCTGGTTGTTTTGTTTTTGTTATTGTTTATGGGTTTGTAATCTATAATCTTTGTAAATCTGCTTATTAGGCAGCTTTCCTAGATTCTACATTTATGATTTTAGGAAAGTCATTCATGGCATCTGTCCAATCTTCCACACCATCAGTAGAGGTATATTAATGTTCTCTCTCCTTTCTTTCCATGAATATTAAAACTAGCTTGTTGACTTAAAAAAAGGATTTCTTTCATTAGAATATCAGAGTTACAGATCAACCAAAGAATTTATACCCAACCTTCTTTGGATTGATTATAATATGATTTATAACTTCAGAAGAGAGATGGGAACTTTTCATGTACTTCGGCTCATACACCTAGGGACTCGTTCACCCTAGTTATATTCTTTCTTACTTTTAGTTTGATTCATAGTCTCACTAAGCTGCCCAGCCAAGCTTTAAACTCACTTTGTAGTTCAGATAATCCACTTGTGTCAGCTTCTTGTGTAGTTGGGATTACAAGCAGGGGCTCAAAAGCTAGGTTTGCAATTTCTAATTATTATACTAATTTTAAAAATGTTTTAATTTATCCTTTGACAATTTCATATATTTTTATCATATTTCCCTTCCTTCAACTTTTTCCAGAACATTCCCCACTTTTCTACCCATCCAACTTCGTGTTTTTTCTCCCTCTTAAAAAGAAAAAAAAGAACTAAAACTAACACACAACAAAAGATGGAGTCAGATTTTCATTGGAAACTACTCATGAGCATTGGTCCTGCATTGAAGAACGCTGATTTTCCCTCTGCCAGCAGCTATCTGTTAACAAAATTTCCTGGCTAGGGGTGGAGCTTTGTACCTATTTTTCCTCCTCCATGCTGAGATTTTTGTCTGGCTTGAGTTTGTGCATGCTATTACAGTTTTTGTGAAACATTTTTGTATCTGCTCTGTTGTGTCTGGATCTTCTACCAGTCTTCCCTCCCCTTCTTCATAGATCCTTGAATGGAGAGATGTGATTTAGATGTACCATTTAATGCTGAGCACTCCAAAGTTCTCACTGTCTGCACCTTGGCCAGTTGTGGGGTCCTGTGTTAATTACCATCTTACTGAAAGAAGCTTCTCTGATGAGGGTTGAGTGCTATACTGGGTATAGCAGTATGTCATTATAAGTCATTTTATTGCTATGTTCACTTATCAGAATAACAGTAATGGGTTTCTCTCTAGGGCCATGATCTCTCTAGTTTCAGGTTCTAAGCTTCATTAACAGTATCAGGTATGGGTTATGTTTCATGGAAAAGGCCTTTAATCTAATTTTTAAAAGGTGTTGTTTAATCCCATTATTGTATCAGTGGGTATATCTTGCAGGAAGGTTATTATTGTTATTGTAGTTCACAGGATTTATAACTGGGTGAAATTGATGACTACTTTTCTTTTCTGTTAGCTTATAGTACCTTCCAGCACTGAATGCCAGCTAGTAGAGATGAAGCTTCTAGCTAGTACCAACTCAACTTCTTCATATTTTATGCCATATTTATGTGGTGTCTTTAGCAGTAGTATTTGTAATAGCCTGTAAATCTTTGAGGGGTGGTGGCCTATGTATTCCTTTGATCAATTACTTAAAAAGATGTAACTAATTCCTGGTACTGGGTTTTATTTCGTAGCATGTGATGTCCAGTTGGGGTATTGGCTTTCCCATTGTATACTCACTCCATTTAAACCCATTTTATATATTTTAGGGAGCTTCTACAGTGGAAGGTTTCCATATGGCTTTTTAAAAAGCCTTTAGTGATAGTTATCCCTCCCCATTATCCCCCTTTTCTGATCTCCCATTCACCACCCCCTTTAATCTTCCTGCTGTAATTATCTCTTTATTCCTTTATGACAGTGTATTCTTTTCTCCTTCTTGGAAGATTCGCCCCTTACCCCTCCCCAGTTCTTTATTAGTTCTAACCTCTGTGGCTATTCTAAATACATACATAATGCTAACATCCACATATAAGGAAAAGTATGCAGTGTTTGTCTGTCTGGAACTGGGTTACTTCACTCAGCATTATTGTTTCTGGTTCTCTCTATTTACATGAAGATTTCATAATATATTTTTTCTTAACATCCAAAAAAATATTCCATTGTCTAAAAGTACTACTTTTTCATTATTGACTCATGAGTTGATAGGTGTCTTGACTGTTTTCCAGTTTCTGGCTATTATGAAAAGAGCAGCAATAAACAACAGCGAGTATCTCTGTGGTCCTTTGGATATATGCCTAAGTGTGGTATAGTTGGATTGGCAGCTTTTTTGAGGAACCTCCAAACTGATTTCCATAGTGACAATCTTAATTACTTTTCTTTTGTGATATAACATTATGATTAAGGTAATTTATAAAAGAAAGTGTTTAATTTGGGGCTTACGGTTTCAGAGGTTAGAAGAGTTTCTGATTATCATATCAAGGAGCACAGCAGCAGCCAGCCAGGCATGGCATGGTGCTGGAAAAGTACTTGAGAGCTTATGTCTTGAGACACAACTATAAGGCAGAGAGCTGACTGAAAATGATGTAGGATTTTGAAACCTTAAAACCTGCCCTCAGTGACACACATCCTTCAACAAGGTGAATTGTTTTGGAATTTTGAAGAGGGTTGCTAGAATCTGAAGGTTTTGGTGTGATGGACAGCTTTACAATATCATTGATACAATCCATGAGCATGAGAGGTCACCCATTTTCCTGATGATGGCTTCTTTAATCTCTTAAAGTTTTTAGCATACAAATCTTTCACTTGCATAGTGAGTGAGAGTTATTCCAAGATGTGCTGTTTTTTTTTCTTCAAGGCTATTGTGAGAGGTGGTGTTTCCCTGCTTTCTTGTTCAGCTCATTTGTCATTTGTATATAGGAAGGATACTGATTTCTATGTATTAATTTTGTATCCTGCTACTTTTCTAAAAGTGTACATGAGCTGTAGGAATTTACTGGTGGAATTTTTAGGGTCACTTATGTGTACAGTCATATCTGCAAATAAAGATACTTTGGCTCTTTCCTTTGCTGTTTGTATCCCCTTTGATCTCCTTCAGTTGTCTTATTGCTCTAGCTAACTTCAAATACTATATTGGACAGGTATGAAGAGAGTGGGCATCCTTGTCTTGTTGCTGATTTTAGTTTAAATACTTTGAGTTTCTCTTCATGTATAATGTTGACTGTAAATTATTTTTATTATGTTGAGATATGTCCTTGTATGTCTGGTCTCTTCAGGACTTTTATCATGAAGGGATGTTGCTTTTGTCAAGGGCCTTTTTCGGCATCTAATGAGATGATCATGTGGTTTTTTTTTTTGTCTTTCAGTCTGTTTATCTAGTGGGTTACATTTATTGATTTGCATATGTTGCACAATCTTTGCATCTCTGGGATGAAGTCTACTTGATCATTGTGGGTGATCTTTTTTGATATATTCTTGGATTCAGTTTGCAAGTATTTTATTGAGAATTTATGTTTATAAGGGATATTGGTCCATATTTTTCTTTTTCATTGTTTCTTTGTATAGTTTTAGTATTTGGGTAATAGTGATTTCATAAAAGAGTTTGGAAATGTTCCTTCCATTTCTTTTGACGTTAGTTATCTAGCCCTGTATTTTAAGTTGGAAGACTTTTGATTATTGTTTTTATTTCACTAAGGGTTCTGGATTTGTTTAAATTCTTTCATCTTGATGTTTTAACTTTGGTTAGATTTATATATATATATATATTAAAAATCCATTCATTTAGTTTTTCCAGTTTGTAGAATACAATTTTTAAAGTATTTTTATGGTTTCTGAATTTCCTCAATATATGTTATAATCTCTTCCTTTCCATCTCTAGTTTTATTAATTTGGATCCTCTTGTTCTTTTTATTAATTTGGCTAAATGTTTGTTAAGTTTGTTGATTTTCTTTTCAAAGAATTAACTCAGTTTCATTGGTTCTTAGTATTTATGCCCCATTTCTCATTCATCAGTTTCGGCCCTGTGTTTGATTATTTTTTCCCATCTACACTTTTTGGGGGTTTATTCTTATTTTTCTAAAGCTTTCAACTGTATTATTAAGTTACAGATATATTTCCATTTTCATTTATATAGGTATTTTATACTGTGGACTTTCTTCTTAAAACTGCTCTCATTGTTTTCCATAGATGTTATGCTTTCATTTTCATTAAATTCTAAAAGTTTTTAATTTCCTTATTGACTCAGTTTTCATTCATTAGTGAGTTGTTTAATTTCAATTATTTTGTGTACTTTCTGCTGGTTTCTATTGTTGATATTCAGCTTTAATCCATGGTGGTCAGATAGGATACAGGATGTTATTTAAATTTTCCTATATTTGTTGTGATTTGCTTTGTATCATAATATGCATTCAATTTTGGGGGAAAGTTCTATAGGCAACTTACAAGAAAGTGTATTTTTCAGTGTTTGGGTGGAATATTCTGTGGATATTTGTCACTTACATTATTTAAATCTAGAGTTTCTCTATGCAGTATTTGTCTGGATGACCTTTCTATTGGTGAAAGTGAAGTATTGAACATCATCAACGAGTTAGGGTCAAGATGTGATTTTATATAATAGTGCTTCTTTTATGAATTTGAGTGCCTTTGTTTTGGTGTACAAATATTTAGAATTGTAATATCCTCTTGGTGGATTTTTTTCCTTTAGTGAGTGTGTAATGTCTTTCTTTCTAATTAATTTTGAATTGCAGGTATTTTGTTAGATACTGAAATAACCAAGCCTGCTTGCTTCAAATTGGTTCTGTTTGCTTGAAGTATCCTGTTTTCATCTTTTTACTCTAAGGTGGTATCTGTTCTTGATGCTGAGGTGTGCTTCTGGGGAGACAGCAGAAAGATGGGTCCTTTTTCCTAATCCAGTCTGTTAGTTTGTGTGTTTGGGGGAGCCAGGACCATTCGTATTAGAGAGTTAGTGAACAGCGTTCACTGGTTCTTGAAATTTTGTTATCTTCTTTAAGACTCTTGTTTATCTGTTCTAGATTACTTATTGCATCTTCTTCAGTGTGGTTAACTACTTCTTTAAACTGATGTTTTCCTTCTGGTGTCCTCTGTAGAGCTGGATTGGTGAACATAAATAAATTCCTTAAAGTTTGTCATCATCAAGAAAACATTTTTTCTTTTTCCTTCAGTTATGACTGATACTTTTGCTGGGTATGGTAATCTGGACTGACTTCTTTAGTCTCTTAAGGCTTGTAGAACATCAGTCCTAGCCCTTATGACTTTTAAAGTATCCATTGAAAAGTCATGTGTTACTCTAACGGGCTAGTTTTTACTAGAGATTTGGTCTTTTTCTCTTGCAGCTTTTTAATATCCTTTCTTTCTACATTTAATATTTGATTATTATGTATTGAAGGGAGTTCTTTTTTTGTCTTGTCTATTTGGTGTTCTGAATATTTCTTTATAGGCTTCTCTTTTTTAAGACTGGGGAAATTTTCTCATATGATTTCATTAAAAATATATTCTGTGGTTTTAACTGGTGTTTCTCCCCCCCATACCTATATTATTCATAGATAGATTTGGTCCTTTCTGAGTATCCCAGATTTCTTGATGGTTACTTTCTTTTTTTTTTCTTCTGGTTTTTTGAGACAGGGTTTCTTTGTGTAGTTTTGGAATCTGTCCTGGAACTAGGTCTTGTAGACCAGGTTAGCCTTGAACTCACAGAGATCCACCTGCCTCTGCCTCCTGGGTGTTGGGATTAAAGTCATGCACCACCACCACCTGGCTCTTGGATGTTTTGTTCCCGATTTTTTTCAATTTAACGTTTTCTTTGGTCAAGTGTTACATTTCTTCTACTTTGTTTTCAAGACCTGACTTTCTCTCTTCACTTCATCCAGTCTCTTGGTGAGACTTTCCTCATATTGTTTTGATTTGAGTTATACATTTCAAGGTTTTTATCAGTTTTAGTTTTCTTTAGCAATTTTATTTCTTTGTTAAATTCTATCTTCCTATTTTAAATTGTTTTTATTAGTTTATTCTACTGTGTTTTCATGATCTTCATTAAGGCGTTAGGTTATATGCTTTTTCAGGTCCTTGAACATACTTAGATTTTTTTTGTAATTGTTGTCTTGGGCTTCATCTAAATGACTTTTCTCAGGGAATATGACAGTCTGCATGCCAATTTTTGGAGGAAGGTTATTATTGTCTTACTTGTTTGAGTTTACGATGGAATCTGTGCATCTGGAGTTAGGACATTTGTGGTGTTTCTTTGGTGTGACTATCTAATCATGCCTCTATTGGGTGGGTGTTTAGGTCTTTGTTTGCTGTTGTTCCAGTTTGTCAAGTTGTGGACTTGTTGAAGGATACCTGAGTTTCAGTGCTGGAACCACTTTGAATGTCAGGGTTTAGACTCTTGACTAGTTGACATGGTAAGTACAATGACTGATAGGTGAACAGCAGGTAGAGAGACGCCTGGCTTTGGGTGTCTTTAACTGGGCTTCTGGGTTGGGTTTCATGACATCCCAGAGACCTGCAGTGGGGAGGGTGGCTGTGAGTAGGTATAACTGGTGGGAAGACTCTAGGAGGTCGTTCTAGTTCTTCTCTAAAGTGAAGTTCTGGTTCTCATTCAAACCTCAAGCCATGCTAGAGGGTACAGAGTTGAGACAGTCTCAGGAAGTCCAGGTTAACTTCCAACTTTAAATGTAGCCAAAGATGACCTCGAACTCCTGGACAGGCTCCCCGCCCCCCCCCCCCCCCCCACACACAAAGTGCTGGAATAGAGGCATTTGTCATCACCTCACTGGGTTTTTTCAAGTTCTTATTTTATATACTTTTAGTATACAGTTATCCTTCTACCCCCAAAGAGATCAAGCTTGGAGTCTTCACACTGAGCCCTTTATTTTTTTTTCCGTTTATTTATTTATTAAAGATTTCTGTCTCTTCCCCGCCACCGCCTCCCATTTCCCTCCCCCTCCCCCAATCAAGTTCCCCTCCCTTGTCAGCCCACAGAGCTACCAGGGTTCCCTGCCCTGTGGGAAGTCCAAGGACCACCCACCTCCATCCAGGTCTAGTAAGGTGAGCATCCAAACTGCCTAGACTCCCACAAAGCCAGTACGTGCAGTAGGATGAAAAACCCATTGCCATTGTTCTTGAGTTCTCAGTAGTCCTCATTGTCCGCTATGTTCAGCGAGTCCGGTTTTATCCCAGGTTTTTTCAGACCCAGGCCAGCTGGCCTTGGTGAGTTCCCGATAGAACATCCCCATTGTCTCACACACTGAGCCCTTTATATACTTGAGTTTATAAGATTCTTTAGCTTGAAGTCTTTAGACATTACTATTACTTTCATGAAAATCCTGAAATGTGTAATATAGACTGTAGTTTTTCCATCCTTATCTCTCAGTCTAATCCTATTCTGCTCATCCTGAATTTATAGAATTCTTTAAAATATTGTTTTTAATCAACTGATGTCAGTCTTTATGTCTTCTATTGTTATTATGGTTTATCCCTTCAAAATATATCTTTTGTCATTTCATGAGATTGAGGTGAAAAGTAAATTAAGGCATTTACTTTTCAAAATAGTCTATAAATAATAAAGGGGAAATACCTAAGTCAGGCACATATTCTTGGCTTGCTTTGAACACGGGTGTTTTCATCCTCTGAGAACCCAGCTTTACTCGTTCTTAGTCTGCTTATTATTCATAAATATCTTCAGTCCTTTGCCTTACGTAGATTCTGGATGATTTTTATAGTTTGGGTTTCTGCTCTGTAGTTGCATCCTGTTTGACCTCTATGAGGTCAAATTCAAAGAACTCTTTTACTTGTCTTTGCCTCTGGGTTTTCAGTAGCACATTGGAGTCACATCCGGTTCAACAGTATCAGGAACTTCTATTAAAAGGCATCAAACTTAATGTGGAATTAAACTGAAGACTTTGAACTACTTTCTCTAAAACGCTAATGTTGGTTTCCAACTTTTGGTCTCAAAATGTATGTATAGAGTAGTGGTATTGAAGTTTCAGCCAACCATTCTCACCCACTGACTAATACAACAGAGTGATGTTGAAATGGGACCTTTCAGGACAGTAGTAAGAGGACAATTGTTGACCCTAATCCGTGTGACATAATCATAGTGACAGAAAGGAAAGAGATTTCCTACCTTTACTTTTCAAATTTACTTTTCAAATTGAGAAGAAAATAAGCTCCTTCCTAATGTAAGCATCTCTCTTGGGCATATATATATATATATGTTCTGTGACTCTTACAAGCTAAGATTAAGAATGCAAAGATCCGAAACAGGTAATTATTTCCTTTGAACTATTTTGTTTCTACCAGGATCTATGAAAAGGCTCATTTCTGGAATAGATATCTAATAGGAACATTTCTGTCAGTTTAATACTTTTCCCACCATCAATTAAGTTTTTTTTGGTAGACAGACAAATCATGTAAATAAATTAGTTTTAAAAACTCTTACAAGAAATACATACACCGTGGGAAACAGTAAAGTTGAAATTCAGCAGCTCTGTGGGTTAAGAATCTTCTCTCTACAACACACTCGTGTCAGTTACTGCTTAACTTAACGCTGGGTTTTCCTTTTTGCTTTCAGGAAAACCTTTAATTTACGCCCTGGGTGTTACCTGTCCACAGCTTCCTGGTGGCTCACCGCTTCTGCCTGCTCCAGCCTTGCTCCGGCAGCTTCCAGGCTTCTGGGCTTCAGAGCTTGTTGTGAAAGCTTGCTGCTTTGGCCTGCTACCCCTGCTTCAGGTGTCAAAAGCTTTTAATTAGCTTGCTTCCTCTAATTACTTGGTTCCTTATGTGTCCATGTAGGTTTAGTGCGAGGGCCTGGAAGGGGAGAATACCTGTAGGCACTCATTTTCTATAAAGACTCTTGTTCAGGCTCTCCTGAAACTCCTGGGAGAAGAAACTAAATTTAGTGCATGATTTGCCTTTGATAGTGCCGGTGTGTAGTCCAAAGGACCCACAGGTGTGGGCATGTCAGCTTTTATAATTTGTGTCTGTTTAATTGGTTGATGCCCAGGCTGTACCTGATTTAAATATTTTGGCTATTGCTGCTCGATGTGTAAGTTATGTGTCCTTTTCTTTCAAACCATCCTCTATGTGCCTCTTGACTTTGCTACTTGAATGTACAAGATATAAAGTGGGAGGTCCGAGACAGCTTTATTTTGTTGTTTTTCTACTACCATGAAGATGGAAATGATTTGTAGTGTAAACAAAGAGGAACAAGTCAATGATCAACTTGGGAGTTTCTTTTTCTTTTTTTTTTTATTGAGAAAAGGAAGAAAAAAAAAACAAGTTTCCACCTCTTCCCAGCCTCCCATTTCCCTCCCCCTCCTCCCACTCTTCTCCCCCTCTTCCCACTCCTCTCCCCCTCCCTCTCCAGTCCAAAGAGCAGTCAGGGTTCCCTGCCCTGTGGTAAGTCCTAGGTCCTCCCCCCTCCGTCCATATCTAGGAAGGTGAACATCCAAACTGGCTAGGCTCCCACAAAGCCAGCACATTGTATGCCATTGTCCTTGGCTTCTCATCAGCCCTCATTGTTCGCCATGTTCAGAGAGTCCAGTTTTAACCCATGCTTTTTCAGTCACAGTCCAGCTGGCCTTGGTGAGCTCCCAGTAGATCAGCTCAGCTCCATTGTCTCAGTGGGTGGGTGCACCCCTCGTGAACTTGGGAGTTTCATAATCTTTTTTTATCATGGCATTAATTTGATAATTCAGGAGAGTTTTTTGAGTTGACTGTTGTTTCTCTAAACCACAGTTCATTCCGGAAAAGTTTTTAGGCAACTCTTTTCTGAGGTGTTGTGGAGAGTATTTTTTGCTATGCAGTAGCATAGTATTCCATCCTACCATGAACACGTGTGAACTGTGTCTCTTATTGGTCCTTACCATACACTACCACACATATAGCTAATGTTCATGTCATGACCAAGATGAGTGGTGTGTGTATCCTACAGAAGAGGTAGAAAGGCAAATAAAAGTCATACCTCTTTGAAGAACTTTAGAAGTTGTTCATCTTTTAGGATTTTGGTGTCTAACCTTTTAATATTTGGCCTGGAAATTTATGATTTATTTTATGTATAGGTATATGTAGAAAAATAATTATGATCTACAATGTTTTGTAAACTTATGTTTTACATAATATGGTGACTTTAAGTTTTTCTCTATCAAATAATATTCTTAATATTTCTTCAAACACATGAATAGTTTTTTTTGGATTATTTTGTCTATTTTCTCTGTAAGAAGATTTGTTAGTTCTAGTATTTTACTACTGAAAACTATACTATGTTGAATATTATGACTTACTTTTTATTTGTATGTGGAATTTTTTCAATTGAGGGATTTTCTGTGTATATGTATAATGTCAGAGTTACAAACTTAAAACTGTAAATTGAAGAACTGTTTCTTTGTAGTGCTAAAGGGATTGTAAGACATACTGGCTGTCACGCAGTAGTGGTAGATGGAGATGGGGAGAGTGGGTACTTAAAGTAGAGGTACAGATGCATGGTAACAGCTGACAATCTATTGAACACTTAACTGGACTCCAGACCCTGTAGTAATAAGTACTTTATATGCATATTAATTATTTTGATCTTTACTATATCTATATAATGTAAGCACGTTTATTAAACTCACCATTGATGAGAAAAATAAAATATTAAAAGGCAATTCTTTAAATAAGAAACCTGGAGGGGGCGCAAAAAAAAAGAAACCTGGGATTATACAGTGATATGATAAAATCAAGATTTGAGACCAATAGACTGGCATTTGGACATTGGATGCATGTTGTTGGGCATATAGAGGTTAGAGGACAACTTGGCCATTAGCTCTTACCTTGTTGATGCATGGTCTCTTGTTTCTGCTGCTATACAGTGTACTTCAAACTGCCTGGCCTGGAAGCTTCCAGGCAATTCTATCCATACCTTCCATCTTTCCATATGAATATTGAGATTACAGATGTGCACCACTACATTAGGCTTTTTACATGGGTTACAAGGATCAATTGAACTCAGTTTGTTAGACTTGCTTGTGTGGCTAGGTTTTTTACTGAGCTATCTTCCTGACACATCCTCCACCATTTTAATTGATAGCATAACTGTTTATTACAGCTACTTAGAAATATTGTGCACTGATTTTAATTATGTCATCATATTACTTTGATGAAAATCTCATCTAGATACAAATTTTTAAAGTGCCCTTAATATGCACATGTGCTATCAAAATTTATTTAAAAATTAGAGCTTGAATTTAAACCTATTTTTTATTCTTGGAAATTTTCCTTTGAACTGTAAAGATTTGTACACATGATCTTGCCTTCATGTTAGGATATTGTGTTGTTACCTACCAACTACTATAATAAAATGCCTCAAATAATTCCCTTATAAAAAGGAAAATTTATGTTGGCTTATGGTTTTGGAGATTTTAGTGTGTAATCAGTGAATGCTTTGCTTTTGAACCTGTAATGAACTAACGTATTGTTCTGGGAGTGTGTGGCAAAATAAAACCATCTACCTGATAGGAAGAAAAGGATGGAGGAAATACTTAAGTCAGTTTACAGTCTTACAGACTGCAACAGCTTAAAGGCACCCACTATTATTAAGCGTTTAAAACTTCTGCCATCATCCAAAGTGCTGCACAGGGGCAAACTTTTACCACCACATGGACTTTTGAGGGGCACCTAATATCCAAACTGCAACAGATAGTAATTCTTTTCTCTAGTGGTGCCTCTCAGTTACCAGAAATGTTGTTGGTGAATATTTGCCTGCCTTGTCTGTGGTTTCGTTTCAACCCTGTAACAAACCAGCAAATGGAAGGGCCCTAAAGAGATTATCTAGTTAAATGAAAACAACAGTAGAAACAGAAATGTAATCATTTTGTTGACAGCGAGAATAGTCTTATTTGCATTTGTCAGTTTTTTGATATATAAAACACAGGAGCATTTGTTGCTTTTTATTGTTGGAAAGGATGTGTATAGTTCACAGTTTGTAAAACTGTTAGTCATAAATGCTCTTTGCTGGGAATTGGGGGAGGAAGGGAAAAGATGGGTTGGAATACATGCATAGTGGGTAAAAGTATGTGGAAAAAAGAGCATCATTATCTTCAGTCCATGTATTACTTCTTTCCCATAGAATATCTCTCCTTTGATAACTGTATCCCCTGTAATACTGTGCTGAAATCTGGCATGCATTGTCCTGTAAGATCTGATTTCATATTGTGCATCATGGTCAATTTCTTTGCAACAGATGATGAGTTTAAATTCCTAGGCAGAAAACTCGGAAAGGAAGATATAATGTATAATACGCAGCAGAATGGTTCACAAATAATGGTTCATTTGTTTGACATATGTTCACTAATTAAAATTTTAATTTGACATTTTACTTAGGATCTTAGAATGAGCGGCATTGAAATAATTGATATTGGTATTTATTTTTTCTTACAGAGACAAAAATGGAAAATGGATAAAGTATTTTTTGTGATACTTTAAAAGTTGTATTTCCTTTATCTTTTCTAGGTTGCTGTAGTTAAATTGAAAAATGCAGATAAAGTATTTGCCATGAAAATTCTGAACAAGTGGGAAATGCTGAAAAGAGCTGAGGTGAGTCTTTATGCTCTGTAAAAGTTGATGGCGCTTAGGTTTTTAGTTTAGACTATTTTAAAACATGTTGGTAGTAAAAAATTTTGGACATAGATATTGGAGTCCTTTAGTGAGTTGATGTATAGTCTGAATACATCGCAAGGCATACTCACATTATTAGTGCTTTTAATTATTTCACTAAAATTAACATTGTATATTTGTAAAAAGGAAATTTCAAAATGAGAGAAGAAAGACTATCAGAACCAGCCATGCCATCCACAGAATGCAGTCAGAGAGGGCTGTGAGGGGCTTAGTGGAAGTTGGATCCCTGGAACCTGTGATGGAAAGAGAAAGCTGACAACACAAAGTTGTCCTCTGACTCCACAAGTGTGCACTGTTGGACCTAGGCACCTGCATACATGTGCACACACCTATGCACACACATCTAGTAAACATTAAAAAAAATAAAAATGTAGAACTATAAAGCACTCTTAACCAGAGATATTGCTGGGGATGCCCTGAGGGCTCCAGTTTCTGTGAAGAGATGTTGAAATGATCTTAGGATATTTTTTATGTGAAAAGATTTCATAGTTTATGTGTATGTTACAACTTAACCACCTTCCAAATTAAACTTATTTTAGTGGAAATCCTGGGCTTGGGGTGGGGAATACATGAAAACTTTGGAAGCTATTGCTTAAATAAATGTTTAATTATTAACTCAGAGTATGTAACTGTGTGCATTTTAAGCACACTTGCCAAATACAGATATTATCAAATTATTTTTGTTAGTTATATTAAAACGTTTTTTTTTTTACTGACTACTTAAAAATGTCTATGTCGTCTATGTCTCATTTTTTGTGTGACCATCAAATATATGTTAAACTGTATGTTTGAAAGTAAATTTAAAAGCTGGGTCCAGCATTTAGGAGTTAGAGACAGAAAGATAAAGAATTCTAGTTCATCCTTAGTTAGATAACAAGTTCAAGGCTCCCCCCCCCCAAAACCAAGCAACCAAAAATATTAAATTTAGTGCCTTGCTATAAAAATGAAAATATTAAGATAAATTCCATTTATTTTTCAAAATGAAAATCTTAGACTTTAAATATCCCATTATTTGAAAAATTTCTCTGTAACAGTATTTTGTGAAGGAGAGAACCCTTTATTTTTATTTCTAATAAATGAGAAGCCAAACTAGGTGTAAGCATCAGTATACTTTGTGACTGATTTTCATCTAAATTTATTGTGTGTGTGTGTGTATGTGTGTGTGTGCACACACAGAGACATGCATGTACAGGTACATGATATGTAAGTAGGAGTATACACATGTACTTGCTATTCATACATGTGTACGGAGGTTAGAGGACAACTTTCAGGAGATTATTTCATCATCTGTCCCCCTTCTCTGGGATCTAGGAACTAGATTCAGGTCATCAGATGAATGGCAAGCACTTTTTACTGACTGAGTCATCCTGAAGGTACGATACATGTAGTTTTGATGTGCTGTATAGGATCACTAATTTGATGAATGTATTTTATGAATGTTAAGAGTCAGTGATAGCTTTGCAGGATTATTCTTTATGTATAGACCTTATTTAACTTCTGTTTCAACATAGGAATTCTTGTTGCTCATTATCCTAGTAATCCGTTAAGCATAAAATTTAAAGAACATATTACTGAATACAGAAAAATGTAAAAGTGTATGAAAGTTAAATCACTCTGGCAAGCAAAATGCTTGGTTGAAATTTCAAAATCAACCAGGTGGTGGTGGTGCATGCTTTTAATCCCAGCATTTAGGAGGCAGAGAGGTGAAGCCATCCTGGTCTACAGAGCGAGTTCTAGGACAGCCAGGGCTACATAGAAAAACCCTGCCTAAAATTTAAAAAAAAAAAAAAAGTTAGGAAAATGAGCAACTAAATCTAAATTAGCTCTGTGGTCCTGGTAACACTGTGCATATGTTATGTTGTGAGGTGTTGGTTTGTTGAAGCAGTGTCATGTTTTTTAGCTAGCCAAGGATGATTTGAACTCGTGATCTTGCTTTCTCCTCTTAAGCACTGTGATTACAGGCACATGCCACCATGCCTTGTTCATTGTGTTTTTAGAGACCCAAATTGTAGAGGGAATGAAAATTTTTTTCTTTAGATATGCTTTCTTTTCCTTCAGAATTATGATTGAATTCCTAGAGCACCTTCACACCACTAGAGTGTTCGTTTATCATGGCTTAATACTGATGAAGAACAGATTTTTCTTAACAGGCCCATTATTGATCCTTAGTCATTTTTTGTGGAAGCTGTTCTGTGCACTGTGTGGTGAAGCATCCTGGCTTCTCTTTACCGGATACCAGTAATATCTTTCCCAGTTGGCATAAGCAGCTGAGGACAAAGTATGTTAAACAAAATGTATGCAGTGTGCCTTGTATCTAGATCTACTACCTGTGCTTTAAGAAGATAGCTTAATAGTGAAATATTTATGACTAGATAATGTAATGCCTGAGACTTTTTATAAAGTATGCATGTGGATATATGTGTGCACCAGTGACACTGAGGGATGGTGGTATGTGAGAATGTAATATAATAATTGCTGTAATTTGTGACAGTACTTGGGAGAAGGAATTTAGTCAGACTGTCTACTTCTGTATATGTTTACAATTGTATATCATAGTTCATTGTGTTTATTTATGCATGTTTTTACTGAGCAATTCAGGATAGATTAGAATTTACAGTTTAATTTGTTGTTTTGACTAAAGTCTTCTGAGTTTTGTTGGTTTGGAATTGTCAGTTTAGAATTGGGTGACACAGCAGTTACTACTGGATTTTAGCTGGATTGCCTTTAAATTTTCAGATCACTGTTGTGAAATAAAGCCAGGAAAGGGCTTTCCTGGACTCTGTCAGCCTTCTGAAATATTAAGTGCAAACCATATTAGGTCAGTTAAGCCATATAGCAGGACTTAGTAGTAAGTATGTAACATGATTTTGTTTTCCTCCTAAAGTGAACTAAAGCAAAATGTCATAGATTTTAGTAACTTGACTGACAGTTTAAATCACGATTTCAGATGGATTACATTGACTTATTGTAGTTTTTTCTCAGATACTGCTATTTAATTTCAGGCTTTGGCAATTCTGTTTGTTCTAATAAGTTCTTTGTGTATATACATGAGAATATGAGGGCTAATTGTATAATAATTTGTTTCATGTATCATGGCTACTTAATCTTTCTTATAACTAGTACCAACTGTATGAGCTGATGATATAGCTCATGAGTACAAACTGTCTTGCATGCACAAGATCCCGAGTTCAGTCTTACTTTAAAATATAATCAGAAAGTCAAAGGCACCTGCAGTGTTCATCTTTTTATGTCTTCAAAAGTGATAAAGTGGGTGCTAGGTGGAGGTGGCATGTGCTTTTAATCCCAGCACTCAGGAAGCAGAGATAGGATTTCTGTGAGTTCTAGGCCAACCTACAGAGTAGGCTCTAAAGCTACAGAGAAACCTTGTCTTGAAAATAAACAAACAAACAAAAATTGGTAAAGTGGCAATGGCAAATTTGGACATTTATATCATCTAGGTAATAGGTTGGTTGGTCTGTGATAAGCTAAATAATTCTGTGAATTGCTTCAGACTATAGCATTTGTAAAAACATATTAAACATTTTAGACTGTGATACACACTTTGAGCAGTTGTTTGGATGGTGTTTTCTAGGATACTTGTGTAAAGTATTCTTTCCCTTTCAGACAGCATGCTTTCGTGAGGAGAGGGACGTGCTGGTGAACGGGGACAACAAGTGGATAACAACTCTGCACTATGCTTTCCAGGACGACAACAACTTAGTAAGAAATACTTGGGTTATTATAGTCTTTTGTTGGCAGAGTTGGTCATTATTTTTTTAAACGTTATTTAAATATAGATTTTTAATAGAAAAATTACAGAGAGTAAGTTGTACACATGGTATGAGAATGTTTTGTCTGAGAAATTTGATGCTTTTTTTTTCTTTTAAATTTGTTTATGCCTTCAATAAATAAGAAATCCCAGACTAGATCCAGACTGTTAATTTCCTTCAGTTTAGTGTTGTGGGAGATGGTTCAGGAGTTTTTCTTTTTATCACTCTCCCAGTATATTTTTTTAGTATTGTTGTACTTCTTAAAACTTTACACACTTGGGGCTGGAGAGATGGCTCAGCAGTTAAGAGCCCTGGCTGCCCTTCCAGAGGTCCTGAGTTCAATTTCCAGCAATCACATGGTGGCTCACAAACATCTGCAATGAGATCTGGTGCCCTCTTCTGGCCTCCAGGCAGACATACAGGCATAACATTGTATATGTAATAAATAGATAAATCATAAAAAAGAAAAAATCTTTACACACTTTTCATTGTGGCCATGTGCTACATTAAATTGAGTTATATTTATATGATATTTTCCAAAACCATGGGAGGAACTTAGTGATAACTCAAACTATCAAAATATCTACCACTTGAGTATAAGTAAGAATGAATATAGAAACTAGGAAGAGGGAAATAAAAATCAAAGGATAAATAAGGTTAAGTTTGCTGCAATATGAAATGTAATTTCTTGGACTATTATTATTCATAGTTCTTCAGTTTTTGGTCCATTTTATTTTTAGATTTATATATTTTAGAAAAGTATTCATGTCTTGAGAGGCTGTTATGTATCAGACTTGACAAATAGAAAGAATAGGGGACAGTTTTTGTTTATTTGCTAAATAATTACTGGATGTTTGTTCTCTGCTGGGCATTGTTCTTTGTATCTGGAGAGAATAGCAAGTGAGAGATAAAAGTTCTCTTTTCTTAGTGTTCTTTATTTATATAGAGTATACCAGATAATAAGTTGAAAATCAAGTAAGTAATATATGTGAAGTAGTTTAAATGATAAAAATGTTATGTTTATTTAGAAGTGTAAAGTCTATGACTATTCTTCCAAGACAGACAAAAGGTAGCTAAATCAAAAAGGGAGAAAGATACAAAGTATGTCGTTTTGTGACATGAATATTACACATACTTTAAGTTTTAGTTTTCATAAAGTTGGAGTACAGCTACACTTACTGACGTATATTGTCTACAATCTACCAAGCCAGTTATAACTTGATAGCTTTTTAAGTTCTATGCATATTGCTATACCATGACATTTTATTTTTTATTAATAATGCATGCCTATCATATCAAAATGCTTTAGCGCATAGGACAGTGACCTTTTTAATGGATTAAATAGCGCAGCATTGTGTTTATTGTTGAAAACATATTACAGTAAGTATTACACGTACATTACTGCATTCTCAATTCATAGGAAAGAATTGATTAGCAAAGTTAGTAAATTTAAAACAGAAAACTTAATTATAACTTCTAAAAATAAAATGAAAATGAATCTACAGCTATATTGGTGGTTTCTGAGAATCTTATTTATTAGATAAGAAAAGCCGTTTACCATTGTTCAGAGCTGAATCATGCTTGATTGCAAAGCAGAGGAAAAATGGTCAGTGAAAATAAACTTGTTCTTTTATTGAAAACAGTTGCTTAAAATTCCACAAAAAATTGAAGACATCAGGAACAACACTGAATGATTTTCAAACTAAGGAAATGTGGAGATTTGGGTTCACCTTATTACGTATTTTCTCTAAGATCATGAACTATAGGCTCAATGTCCCTTGTTTATGGCTAGTATCCACTAATGAGTGAGTCAGTAGAACATGAGACTCTTAATTTCAGGGTTGTGGGTTCAAGGCCCATGTTGGGCACCAGATGAAGGCATAAGTCACAAAACAATCCCACACCAGTTCAGAATTATGGATAATAAAAAACTGTTCATTTAAGGGGAAAACTTACATACTTACATATCACTGTCCTAGACAACAGTCTTCTGAACTAACAGGAACAGTCTAGCAGCCAGAAGCGGCAGCTGGAAGCAAGAAAGTGGGCCTATGGTTACTGTTGTTTTTATAGAATAAGAGACCATGCCCAAGTGGGCTGGTATCTTAAAGGCTATTGGCTGAAGGAGCAGAATGTGTTCCCACAGCACCTATACCATATTTATATTTTTGGGTCTGGGTTATCTAACTCAGGATAGTGTTTTCTAATTCCAGCCATTTGCATGCAGAATTCAAGATGTCATTGTTTTTTACTGCTGAGTAGTACTCTAATGTGTAGATGTGCCACACTTTCTTTATTCATTCTTCCCATGAGGGGCATCTAGGTTGTTTCCAGGTCCTGGCTATTACAAATAATGATACTATGAACATAATTGAACAAATGCTTTTGTAGTATGATTGAGCATCTTTTGGTTATATTCCCAAGAGTGGTATTGATGGATCCTGAGGTAGGTTGACTCCCTTTTCCTGACTTCCAAAGTGGTTGCAGAAGTTTGCATTCCCACCAACAATGGATGAGTGTTCCCCTTACTCCACATCCTCTCCAGCATAAGCTATCGCTGGTGTTTTTGAGATTAGCCATTCTGACAGGTGTAAGATGGTATCTCAAAGTTGTTTTGATTTGCATTTCCCTGATAGCTAAGGAAGTTGAACATGTCCTTAAGTATCTTTTGTCCATTTGAAATTCTTCTGTTGAGAATTCTCTGTTTAGTTCAGAGCCCCATTTTTTAATTGTGTTATTCAGAATTTTAATGTCTAATTTCTTTAGTTCTTTATATATTTTGGAGATCAGTCCTTTGTCTGATGTGGGGTTGGTGAAGATCTTCTCCCATTCAGTAGGTTGCCTTTTTGTCTTACTGACAGTGTCCTTTGCTTTACAGAAGCTTCTCAGTTTCAGGAGGTCCCATTTATTCATTGTTGCTCTTATTATCTGTGCTACTGAGTTATACTTAGGAAGTGGTCTCCTGTGCCCATGCATTAAAGGCTACTTCCCACTTTCTCCTCTATCAGGTTCAGTGTGGTAGGATTTATATTTAGGTCTTTAATCCATTTGGATTTGTGTTGTCTGAGGTTTCTGTCCTGCCTGGTTCTCACAGTCATTAAGTCCCAAAGAAATCACACAGAAGTCTACATTAGTTATAAATTGATTGGCCCATTAGCACAGGTTTCCTATTAACTCTTACAATGTATATTAGCCCATATTTCTTATCTGTGTTAGCCACATGGCTCAGTACCTTTTTCAGCGAGGCAGTCACATCTTGCTTCTTCTGTGGCAGACTCACAACTGCAGATAGAATGGACTTCCTTCTTCCCAGAATTCTCCTGTTCTCATTGACCCACCTCTACTTCCTGTCTGGTTGTCCCACCTGTACTTTCTGCCTGGCTACTGGCCAATTAGCATTTATTTAAAATATAATTGGCAGAATACAGACCATGGTCCCGCACCAGACTTGAGTTTTGTGCATGGTGATAGATAAGGATCGATTTTCATTCTTCTACGGATTGACATCCAGTTAAGCCAGCACCATTTACTGAAGATGCTTTTCTTTTTCCATTGTGTAATTTTAGCTTCTTTGTCAAAAATCAGGTGTTCATAGGTGTGTGGATTAATATCCAGGTCTTCAATTCAATTCCATTGGTCAATGTCACCATTTTTATACCAGTACCAAGCTGTTTTCATTGCTGTAGCTCTGTAATAGAGCTTGATGTCAGGAATGGTAATGCCTCCAGAAGTTCCTTTATTGTACAGGATTGTTTTGGCTATCCTACGGTTTTTTTTCCATATAAAGTTGATTATTGTTCTCTCAAGGTCTGTGAAGAATTGTGTTGGGATTTTGATGGGGATTGCATTGAATCTATAGATTGCCTTTGGTAGGATTGCCATTTTTACTGTTGATCCTTCTTATCCAAGAGCATGGGAGATTTTTCCATTTTCTAGTATCTTCTTCAGTTTCTTTCTTCAGAGTCTTAAAGTTCTTGTCAAATAGGTCTTTACCACTTCCTTGGTTAGTGTTGCTCCAAGATACTTTATTGCTATTTGTGGCTATTGTGAAAGGTGATGTTTCTCTGATTTGTCAGCTTCTTTATCCTTTGTGTATAGGAAGGCTACTGATTTTTTTGAGTTAATCTTGTATTCTGCCACATCACTGGGGGTATTTATCAGCTGTAGGAGTTCTCTGGTAGAGTTTTTGGGGTCACTTATGTATACTATATCATCTCCAAATAACGAAAGTTTGACTTCTTCCTTTCCAATTTGAATCCCCTTGATCTCCTTATGTTGTCTTAGTGCTATGGCTAGTACTTTAAGCCCTATGTTAAAGAGATATGGAGAGAGTGGACAGCCTTGTCATGTTCCTGATTTTAGTAGAATGGCTTTGAGTTTCTCTCCATTTAATTTGATGTTAGCTGTTGGCTTGCTTTATATTGCTTTTATTATATTTAGATATGATCCTTGTATCCCTACTCTCTCTAATACCCTTATCATGAAGGGGTGTTGAATTCTGTCAAATGCTTTTTCAGCATCCAATGAAATGATCATGTTTTTTTTTTCAGTTCATTTATATGATGGATTACATTGATAGATTTTCATATGTTGAACCAGCCCTGCATCTCTGAGATGAAGCCTACTTGATCATAATGGATAATTTTTTTTGATGTGTTCTTGGATTCGGTTTGCCAGTATTTCATTGAGGATTTTTGCATTGATGTTCATGAGTATGATTGGTCTATAATTCTCTTTTTTGGTTGAGTCTTTGTGTGGTTTTGGTGTCAGGGTAACTGTACCTTCATAAAAAGAGTTTGGCAATGTCCCTTCTGTTTCTATCATGTGGAACACATTGAGGAGTATAGGTATTAGTTCTTTTTAGGAGTTCTGGTAGAATTCTGCACTAAAACCATCTGGTCCTAGGCTTTTTTTGGTTGGGAGGTTTTTGATGACAGCTTCTATTTCCTTGTGACTTATAAATCTATTTAAATTGCTCAACTGGTCTTGATTTAATTTTGGTATATGTTATTTATCTAGAAAACAAATCCATTTCTTTTACATTTTCCAACTTTGTGGCATATAGGCTTTTGTAGTAAGACTTAATGATTCTCTGAATTTTCTAAGTGTATGTTGTTATGTCCCCATTTTCATTTCTGATTTTGTTAATTTGGGAGTTCTCTCCATCTGCTTTTTGATTGGTTTGGAAGAGGGTTTGTCAATCTTGTTGATTTTTCTCAAAGAACCAGCTCTTTGTTTCATTGATTCTTTGGATTGTTTTCTGTGTTTCTATTTTGTTGATTTCAGCCCTCAGTTTGATTATTTCCAGTCTTCTACTCCTCCTGGGTGAGTCTGCTTTTTTTTTCTAGAACTTTCAGGTGTACTGTCAAGTCTCTAATGTGATCTTTCTCCGTTTTCTTTATGTAGGCACTTAATGCTATGAACTTTCCTCTTTGCACCCCTTTCATAATGTCCCGTAGGTTTGGATATGTTGTGCCTTAAATTTCGATTTTTCAAAAATTATAAAATTGTGTATAAAACCAATTTAGTGGACAGCAAATGAAAGTTAAATAGAAGGAAAAGCAAACGTTTATGACAATTATTGAGAGTAAACACTGACTTAACTGTTGAGACAGTTTTCCTGGGGAGATGTGAGCCCCCCTCCTCTGTAGATGGGGAACTGATGACAGTAAAGTACCAATACCACCAAAGTCCAGTTAGGTGAGCCATTGAGTTATAATACGGTTAACTGTAGGAGGAGAAATTTCTCAAAGGCAGCTCTGTCACCAAAAGCCACCACAGCATGGTTGATAGCTCCCAAAAGCTGGAAACTGGAGCACATTGCACACCTGCAGGCAGCTTAGCAGCTTGGACAGTGCCCTCTGCAGGTTGCTCAGTTTGTCTATACTGATCTGTGCCTTTCCAAGTAACTCTGCTGGTCTGAGTAGCGGCTTCTGGGCAGCTTGGGCTGTCTAACAGTGTCATTCAGCAGTCCGTAGTGTTGGTGTACGCTTTGGGAAGGAGAGGTGCTAGTGAATATTGTCAGTTTCAGAGCCTTTCTGAAGCTATTTTGAGTTGTTTATTTACTTCCTGAGCTTAAGGAGCTTCCCTGCACAGTAGAAATTTTGCCTTCCCATAGAACACCCTGCTGCTGTTTTACCTCCTGGTAAACATCCTTTGTCTTAATGAGCTTCCCTCTAAGATGGACAGTTTTGGTCATGGGAGAAACTGCTATACAACAGTGGCATTTGTTTTTTAGTGCATCCTATGTAGCATTGTTTTTAGTTTGTAGTCAGAATTGTTTTTTTAAATGGCAGAGTAAAGCTTTGCATGTGTTTACTACTGAGTGTCAGAATGAATGGGATGACATTTAGTTGGATTTAGTTCGATTATTGAAATCTTAGGGATGAACACATAAGGCAGATATATGTAGATTTATCAGCAAAATTCATGAGTACATTGAACATAAGCTAAGTATTTATTTACACTTAGAAAAAATACTTATGGTAATTTTCAAAAGTAATAAAGGCTAAGCTATGCATCACTTAAAATACATTTTATTATAAATATAGAAATAAATATGCTCTGGAGTGATATTTTGTTTATGTTTTAACAAATAAAGCTTGCCAGAAGATCAGAGTGCAGATCTAAGCCACTAGAGGCCAGGAAGTGATGGCACACACCTTTAATCTCAGCACTTGGGAGCCGGGCAGAGAGATCTCTCTAAGTTCAAGGCTACCCTGAGTTACACAAGATTTAACCTGTCTAAAAGTGAAACAGAGCTCACACAAAGGTGATCCCAGCACTTGGGATCACGTTTTAATCCCAGCACTAGGGAGGTGGAGACGGGAGTGACAGGTGGAGAGAGGAATATGAGGCGGAAGGAGACAGGAGCACATTCCAGTCTAAGGTTTGGTGGAGACAGATGCAGTTTAGAGACGCAGTCTAAGGACAGGATCGCCCCTTCGGTCTGAGCATGGTTAGAGGTAAAGTAACTCTCTAGTGGCCACTCTGTTGCTCTGATCTTCAGCATTAATCCTTATATCTGAATTTGGGTTTTGTTATTAAGACCAACTAGAATTTCTGCTACAGTGCTCAAGTGGCAAATTTTAATTTTTTAAATTATTTTATGTGTGTAAATGTTTCACCTACATTTATGTTTATGTACCACTTGCGTGCCTTCTACCTCTGGAGTTTCGAAGAGGGCATCCAGTCCTTTGGAACTGCAGTTATGGGCAGTCATGAGTCCCTAGTGTGTGGTCTGGGAACAAAACTTGGGTCCTCTGGGAAAGCATCAAGTGCCCTTAATTGATGAACCATCTCTTCATCTCCTCAAATGCCAAATCTCAAAAAGCAAAAATTTGCCAAAAAGTATTAAGATGAGAAAAAGTCTGAGCTGTTTGTTACCATTGTGTCTTGTGAATTATTCAGGCTGATCTGCAGTCTTTGGGTTAGACTTCAGGATAACATTTCTTTTTCAGTGACTTTCTCTGAGAGAAGTAACCTGTGTATTAACAGTTATATTATTTATATTGAAGAAAAAGGAACAGTATTTGGAGGAGTATCAAAATGAAAATTCTTGTGATTTACAACAGGCAAAATTCAGAAATCTTAGTTACCATCACAGCCATTCTTTTAAGCATCTAAAAATTTGAGCAAATAAATGAGTGTGTGTAGCTGAGTGGTAACCACAGTGCTTAACATATATAAAGCCCTGGATTGCATCTCCTGCACCAGCCAAAACAAATTCACCCATAAAACCTATTTTGTCTTTTTCTACTTCCCATGTAGATTAGATCTATGTATGTCCCCTTTAGGGTCCTCATTGTTGTCTAGGTTCTTTGGGATTGTGTTTTGTGGGCTAGTTTTCTTTGCTTTATGTTAGAAAACCACTTATGAGTGAGTACATGTGATAATTCTCTTTCTGGGACTGGGTTTCCTCACTCAAACGATGTTTTCTAGCTTAGCAGTTAAGAGCACCTGCTATTCTTAAAAAAGACCTGACTTCAGTTCCTACCACCTACATTGGGCAGCTCACAACTGCCTGGAACTCCAGTTCCAGGGGACATATGCTGTTTTTTGACCTCCATGGGCACCTGAACACCTGGGGTTCACATACATAAAGTCAAGGCATATGTTCACTTATAAATGAATAAAATAATTCTTTAAAGGGTATTAGAAAACAGAACTGATTTTTTAATGTTCTTATTAAGCTATACATTTTCCTCACTATCCTTTCTTCTTCTCTCCCCTTCTACCCTCTCCCTGCCTACTCTGCTCCCAATTTACTCAGCAGATCTTATCTTTCTCTCCTTCGTAAGTGGATCCATATATGTTTCTCTTAGGGTCCTCTTGTTGTCTAGGTTCTCTGGGGTTGTGAATTCTAAATTGTTTTTTCTTTACGTTATGTCTAATATCCATTTACGAGTGAATACAAACTATTTTTGTCTTTCTGGTTCTGGGTTACCTCACTCTGTATGTGTTTGTTTTTCTAATTCCATCCATTTGCCTGCAAATTTTAGGATGTCATTGTTTCTCATCGCTGAGTAGTATTCCATTTTATGACTATGCCACATTTTCCTTATCCATATTTTTGGTTGAGGGGCATCTAGGTTGTTTTCAGGTTCTGGCTATTACATATAATGCTACTATGAACACAGTGGAGCAAATGTCCTTGTGGTATGATTAATCATCCTTTGGGTATATGCCCAAAAGTGGTATTGTTGGGTCTTGAGGTAGATTGATTCCTAATTTTCTGAGAAACAACCATACAGATTTCTAAAGTGCTTGAACAACTTTATACTCCCACCAGCAATAGAGGAGTATTCCCTTTATTCCACATCCTCTCCAGCATAACCTGTCATCAATGTTTTTGTCTTGGCCATTCTGACAGGTGTTAGATGGTATCTCAGAGTTGTTTTGCAAAAGTAAAACAATTTAAGGATGTAGACAAATCTAGTTTTAGATACCAAAACAGAAACTGTATTAAATATTTTTATTTTGCAAAATAACTTTTAACTGTTCTTTTTTAAAAGTAACCAAGCATTTTTACTGCTATATAACTCAAGAAATTTGTGGTAGATAATTTGGATTTTCAGTTTCAACTCTCCTAGATATTACTATATACATACCGCAAAAAAATATAGAGTTACATTGAGTGCCTTTTATGTGCTAAGCAGAAGATGCACAGTTTAATGTATGCTACACCTCCTATTCATACAAATGTATGGATAGGAATTTTTTTCTTAAGAATACTCATTATGTTCAAAGCTGCTATGTCAAATACTGACACATGAAATCCTTATATCTGAATATTATGTATCAGTGGAATTTACCTTTTCTCATATGTTCTTATTCATCATTTCCTGTTTATTTTATGCTTGAGGAAAAAATGGAAAATGTTGAAACTTTAATTTCTTGAGTTACAAACTATTTTGAAATAGGATCTTATATATTCAGGGCCAGACCTAAATTTATTGTGTAACTCAGACTGGTCTTTCATCCTTAATACTTTTCTCTTAGCCTCTTGCATGTGTATAGTGGCTGTATTTTATATTTTCAGATATTTTTAGCATTGTTTCCTTATAATACTATGTAAGCTTGAACCTAGGGCCCTGTGGATGTTAGAGACTGACTTGTGGATGTTATAACTGTTGAGTTGTATCAGCAGCCAGAAATACAGTTCTCACTGAGCCTGTAGCTTAAATAGTGGATTTTTTGTGATAAGGTTTTGGGCTAGCCTTGAATTGGTGTGGGAGGTCCTTCTATCTATGTGTTGCTTTTATTGGTTAATGAATAAAGAAACTGCCTTGGCCTGTTGATAGGGCAGAACTTAGGTAGGCAGGGGTGGGGGGAAACTGGACTGAATGCTAGGAGAAGGAAGGGAGATTCTGTAGAGCCACTGCCAGAGATAGATATGCTGAAACTTTGCTGGTAGGCCACGACCTCGTGGAGATATACAGATTACTAGAAATGGGTTAAGATGTAAGAATTAGCCAATAAGAAGTTAGAGCTAATGATCCAAGCAGTGATTAAATTAATATGGTTTCTGTGTGATTATTTCGAGGCTGGGCAGCCAGGAACCAATGAGCACTCTCTTTACAACAAAGAATTTGTGATCCTCCTGTCTCAGCCTTCTCAGGGTGTTATTACAGGTATGTTCTACCACTCCTGGCTGAAATAATGATTTAATTGGGTTGCTCAAATGAGTAATGTTAGATCAAATAACACTCTTCATTATTTATTTAGGCTGGCCTCTAGCTTGTTATGTACTCTAAACATTACATTGTACTTCTAATCCTCCTGCTTCTCCCTCATGAATGCTGGAGTTATGATTGTGTGTCATCCTGCCCAGTTTATGCAGTGCTAGGGAGAGAACCCAGGCCTTAGTGCATGCCAGGCAAGCACTTTATTGACTGAGTTATATCCTCAGCTCCATAATTAAAGTTTTGATCCTGTGAAATGACTTTTCCAAAGCACTCTGGTGTATGTTGGTGTGAAGGTAGTGTTGCTCTGACTTTCCCAAAGTGTGGTTACACATGTGTCTTGCTGCTGCTTTGTCTTTCATTTCCTGACATATTACTGCAGTTGGGCATGTGTTGCTTGGCTAATGGCAACTGTAAATTTTGTTAATATCTTCGTCCTAATTTCTCTGGATTGTTTGTCTTGTAAACAGTTGGGAAGTGCTGTTCACTTAGAGGGTTATTCTCTTCCTTCTTCTATTTTAGGATTGTGTCACCTTGGTTTATGCTTATTTGAATGAGTTTAAAGAAAGTTTTATCATATTGGATGATATTTTTAGGGTAGTTCATGAGTATAAAACCTGTCCTCGGAAACACTTAATTTTACTGAGAAATTATTATCAGAATGATAGAACAATTTTGGCACAAATATAGGAACCATAGCAAAGATAGTGCCCAGGAACAAATATATTCTGTGATCTTCAAGTATGATGAAGGCACATCTTAACTGATTGAAAGAAAATTTTAGGTGAAGACTGCTTGTTTGTTTCCCAGCCACCAGGACATGAATAATCATATAGAAATTATAGCAATTACAACACTGTTTGGCCAGTAGCTTATGCATATTTCTTGTTGAAATAAGGAGCGGCGGGGCTGCGTCCCCAGCACCCAGCAGCCCGCACGGCTAGCTTAAGCTTATGCCCGAAATAATTACACGGAAACTGTATTTTAAACACCGCTTGGCCCATTTCTATCTAACCTCTTCTAGGCTAGCTCTTGCACCTGGACTAGCCCATTTCTAATAATCTGCTGTAGCCCATGAGCTGGCTTACCAGGAATGATCTTAACCTGCGTCTGCCTGGAGTGGGAGAATCATGGTGACTCCTGATTCAGCTTCTTTCTCCCAGCATTCTGTTCTGTTTTCTCCGCCTACCTAAGGGTTGGCCTATCAAATGGGTCTAGGCAGTTTCTTTATTAATAAGAAATCACTCCCACATCAATTTCTAGCTAACTCTTACATCTTAATGTAACATGGTGGGGCTGGGCTTGTTGGGGTTTCTATCCTGCCCAGTTTCTGCAGCCATTCAGCCCCAAAGAAATCACACAGAGAGTCTGAATTACTTATAAACTGATTGGCCCATTAGCTCAGGCTTCATATTAGCTCTTATAACCTATACTAGCCCATTATTAATATCTATGTTAGCCACATGGCTTGGTACCTTTCTCAGCGAGGCAGGTCACATCTTGCTTCTTCAGTGGTCTGGGCAGGAGTGCTGAGGAATGTACTTCCTCCTTCCCAGCATTCTCCTGTTCTCATTGCCCTGCCTCTACTTCCTGTCTGGTTGACCTGCCTATACTTCCTGCCTGACCAATCAGCATTTATTTAAAATATGATTGACAGAATACAGACATTCTCCCACACCACTTCCCCCTCTTTTTTTTAAACAAAGGAAAATATCCATAGTCCATTTTTTGGAAATGTGGGCATACTATTCCAGGCTACTTCCAGCTGGTTGGGGGTGCTGATGATCTTATGGGGACCTAAAGAAAATTTAGAGTAATAATCAAGTCCTGATTGGAGTATCCTGTGAGTCTTGGTCATCTCAGACGGCAGTCTTGAATCTGTTCTGGATGTAGAACTCAGACATCTGGGCCATCTGTTGCTACCGGAGATTTCTTAGGTGGTCTTGCTTGATAGAACCTGATTTTTCTTAATTCAGAATGAATCCACAGTCTTTCATTTCCTGTGGAAACAAAAGCAAAATCTCTTCTCCAAAGTAACATACCTTTTGACTTCAATTTTGAAGTCAAGGTATTTTCAAAATACCTATCTTGGATTAATTCAGCATCATTTATAAGCTAATACCTTTTAGCAGCTGTTGCTCTTCCTAAGCATTCAAACAATTCAAAGAGAGCATAATAACATACAGTATCAAGATTCTCTGTGTATTTTTCATCTTTATGTGGCTTTATTTTAACCTCTATTTCTTTTATTTTTACTTTTAACTTTTGGCTTTTTGAGACAGGTTTCTCTGTGTATCTTTGGCTGTCTTGGAATTTCCTCCATAGACCAGGCTGTCCTTGAACTCACAGAGATACTCCTGTCTTTGCCTCTCAAGTGCAAGATTAAAGGCGTGTGCCACCACACCTTGAACTCAGAGGTCCTTCTACCTCTGCCTCCTTAGTGTTGGGATTAAAGGTGTGTACCACCACACCCAACTACTCTCTTTTTTTACTTTAAGAAATTTAACCTTTTTTTCCAAGCCTGCATATATTTTTAACACAGTGTAAACCATTTAGAAGTTTTCTTTGTCTTTGAATCTCTCTTTACTGTATATTTCTCTTTTTCTGACCACATGAGTCTTTAATTTACCAAGCAATATGGGTACAATTAAAGCTGTGGTTTTGACGGCTAGATCCAGCCCATTCCTTAGCTTTCTCAGATTCCAGCTTCATGGTGGAGGTACCGGCTGTAGCCATGTTTATCGCCACAACTCTATGGTGTTTCAAGGTCCCTGCCAGCAAGCTAGCTGCAGCATTCTGCTCACAGACCACACTCAAATGCTTCGTAGTCGGCTGCCTACCAGTAAGAGTCAGAGTTTGTCCTGGCAGGATGGCCCAGAAAGCTGACATTTAAAAACGGCACAGCTTTTTTCCTGCTACCACTGATAACCAGAAAGCATGTGTTCAGCTTTTCATCAACACCGTTTAATTGTTTCGTGGCAGGACCTCTTAAAGAGCTGCAAGGATTTGCAGCTAAAGCTGAGTCAGGAAGCCTCTCTTAGATGAGAGCACTTGTTTGCCTCTAGCAAGCAGAGCAGACCCAAGAAATTGCTGCTATCAAGAAAACATGCTTTACTCTATTCTTTCCCAAGCTTTCTCAGGCTTTCTGTGGATGCAGCCCCACATTGGGCGCCATTCTGTAACATGGTGGGGCTGGGCTTGTTGGGGTTTCTATCCTGCCCAGTTCCCACAGCCATTCAGCTCCAAAGAAATCACACAGGGAGTCTGAATCATTTATTCAAAACATGATTGACAGAATACAGACAATTCTCCTGCACCATCTAAAATTAACCCATTTCTATTAATCTGTGAATTGCCATGAGGCTGTGGCCTACTGGTAAGACTCTGGCTGGTGTCTTTCTCCCTCAGCAGCTACATGGCATCTCCTTGACTTCTACTCTCTCTATATATTTGTTCAGATTTCCCTCCTGGCTTTATTCTATTAAGCCATTGGCTGAAACAGCTTCTTTATTAATCAATGGTAATAAAACATATCCACAGCATATTGAGGGGAATCCCATATCATCTGCCCTTTTCTGTCTAAATAATAAGGAAGGTTTTAACTTTAACATAGTAAAATTACAATACAAAATAGTTATCAAGCAAGAATTACAGTTTCAATATTTCTTTATGAGTCTAAAGTTTCATATTTAACTTATCCTTTGTCATAACTAAGCAAAACTGTAACTATCTGTTCTCAACTCCACCAAAGACACCAGAAGGATATTACATTACCTAAGTAAACAGGAAGTGCATTGTAAGCAACTTCCAAACATCTAGAATTGACAGAGACATCTTACTTCCTGGACAGTCACCCAAAGTTCTGTAATGTTGGGGCCTCCATCTTCAGCCTACAGGCTCATAGTATCTGGCAGACTTTTCTATGAAGCAGGAAATTTGAAGATCTGTTCTTCCTTGTAATGGCAAAGTTAATCAGTTGCTTTCTTCTATGTTCTGCAGAATGTCTGGCAGATTCTTTCATGAAGCAGGAACCCTAAAGGACCATCTTACCTTCTTTTGGCAAGTTCAGCAGTAATTTTTCTGTATTTCCAATTTACACAGCATGCCATAAAGCAGTCCAGGCATGAGCAATTTCTTGCCCAAATGGCTAACAAACTCCATAAGCAGTCTCTCTTATGCCCACCATCCTCTTGAAGCTGATTGGTGCTGCCAGGAGCTATATCTCATTGTCATGAAAAGTTCTAAGTTAACAAAATACTTTAAATGCCATATTCTGTATGTCTTTGAATGGTTTGAAGAATATCTATCCAGCTGAAATCTATCTCCGTATAGCTAGAAAACCTATCCAACATGACTACAAGTTTGACTATTATAGATGACTACCTATTAATCTATAATTTTTAATTATACATTGCATTTTTAAATGAGCTACACAAACATAATACCATTAAAAAGTGCAAAATTACATATACACAGTGTACCAAGTTGACCTTAAGTTTGTAACAATATACCAAATCTATACCAATGTAAAATAGTCATCTCTACATCATATCTTCTCCTCCCCCTTTTTTAGAATGAGATTGACTATGACCCTTTAACCATTTATAATCAACCCCTTTTAAATGAAGAAAATCATTTTTAAACAATATTTGGGAACTTGGGCATAGTTTTTTAGTTTAGATCCTGCCGATTGGGAATGCTGTTAATCAGGTCTTCTGTGAGGTATCCTTTGTGCTTAGTCCCTCTCAGTCATCAGTTCTGAAGCTGTTGTGGATGTTGGACCACCTAGGCCATCACTTCACAGGTCTTATTTGATCAAACCATATTAGCCTGGAAGGAATCCACAGGTTCTCATCTTCTGTGGAAACAAAAGGAGAACCTCTTTGGAAACATCCACAAATTTTGAAGTCAAGATACCTTTAGAATATATACATTGGTTTAGCTTAGCAGCCCCCACAACCAAATATCTCTCTGTAGTCAAAAATTTCAAAGAAAGCACAATAGTATACATAATTTAGACTCTGTGTATTTTCTATCTTTACATGGCTTTTTAAAATTACTTTTATTCCTTTATGTCTGCCTGTACTTTTATATTACTTTTACTATCTTTTTAAAGACTTTAAATTTTTTTTAACTGTCTGTTCTCTTTTTTCCTCTCTCTCCCAAGCCTATGTACATGTTTTGAATACACTATGTCTCATTTAGAGGTCTTTTATGTTTGAATCTGTCCTATTGTGTGTCTGAAATCCTTTTCTGACAAGGAGAATTTTAAAATGGGAAATAGTGTGGTCACAATGGCCCTGGAAGCTTGTTCCTCTCAGCCCTTCAGTATCACGGAGGTACCTTTACAGTCAGCTTTAGAACCGCCGGGTAGGAGCTGTGCTCAAAACCTCAACTCTGGGAAGCACTATGGAGCACATAAACCCTTTTTTTTTTGTCTGAGTAAAAGCTACATTTTCCTTGTAGTGCATTGCAAGGCCTGGTAATATCTCTGTATATGGCAGTGGGAATCTACCATGCTTTCCTGCCTGTGCACGCCTAGCCAACCCAATCCAGCTGTTTTCCCAGGCATGGGTGCTGAGCAGCAGGCGTGCTCTCAGCTACTTTCCTCCTAACCCCAGTTGGGCATACAAGGACCCAAAGTGGCTGGCAGGCCATGCCTGTTTGCCCCAGGCATTCAGGTGACATTTTGTTGTACCTTACAATAAAATAGTCCTACACTAGCCCAGAATGGAGTATAATAAAGGTTTTTTTTTTCCTTACTTAGGGGTAGACTCACAGAAAAAGCCATGATCTGTGCGAACGGGGAACTGGAATAGAATCCAGCAGCCAAGGGAACCATGCATGCTTTTTGTCTACATTTATAGTACATGAGACCACACCCAAAGTGGGCTAATATCTTAAAGGTCATTGACTAAAAGTATTCCCACAGCACCTCCCCCTTTTGTCTAAATAAGAGAGTTCCAATAGATTACTTACCAGCTCAGTTTAGATAATTAGAAAATAGTCTTTATATCCTGACAAAAAAAAGTTTTAGAAAAATCAGTGAACCAAATTCTAAAGTTGGATTCTTTTTTTGTTCCTCTGCTCCTGGCACTGGGGAATGAACTTGGTGCCTCATGCATGCTAGGTAAAGCTCTGCTACAAAGCTATATCTCTAGATTTTTAAATAGTTTTTGAAGATTGCAATGATCTTGTTAAGTTCCTCAGGCTGCCTTTGTCTTGTGATCCTCTTGCCTCAGCTACTCAGTGGGATTATTGACCTGGGCCATTATGTCTGGCTGAATTCTTTAAGAGCTTAAAGCAATCCCCAATATTTCTTTCTGCTGGTATATTTATGATGCTCCGAGATTGATCATGAATTTTTGTTTCTGTGTAGAGTATAAATTCTCTGAAGGTATAGTCTTACTGTTTCGTTGTACCTTCTTTGGATAAGTATGATATTACCACACAGTAGGTATTCTTAAAATTGTTTATAGAATTGGTGAATGCATTTATTGTTCTTCTAGTCTGGGTTCAGTTTTCTGTTGTTGTGGAAATCTACCCATGTTATCATAAGTCTGGAGTAGTAAATACCTCAGAGTGGCAGTGATCTGAATTAGGATGCTGTTGATGGATAGGGATAGGAATAGATTGGAGACAGAGTTAGTAGGTAGTAGACCCAAAAAGACCTTGGTGATTAAATTCAATCTGTTGAATTAGATCCAAAGAATGACTTTCAGCTAATCAGTGTGAATCAGTATCTTGTCTCTCTAATGACAAACTGTCATTGAAGGTGTGATTCATTTTGATCTGTTTTTCTCAACAGTTTTGTGGATTTCCTTTTTGTTTTCAATGTGTTAGCAGCTAGTTTACTCCTGAGAGCAAAGGAAAGGAAGACTGTGAACTCAATTTAGGAGGCAAGAAAATGTAGGAGTACTTGCATATTTATCAGTTTTTATTCTGTCTTTATCCCTGAAGAAATTAAGTAAAGCACATTGATAGTTTAGGAAGGAATAGGGTTGGGGTTTATGTAATGAAAGGAAGCATAGAATAGTATGTAGATATTGGTTCTTAAAAGATAGATAGCTTGGGAAACCTCATTTTTAATATTGACCATCAATAGAAAAAATTGAAATAATTTTTTAGCAATTCAGTATGTATATATTTATATATTTTTTTATGAGTCTGGTATAATAAGAATTGAGTACCCTGTCAAAGGAAAAGCCCTTGATGTAGGGCCTTCCATCTCTTTAACCCATAGGCATATATGCAGTGTTTGGTACATAATAATTCCAAGTGACACTCAGTAAATATATACTGAAGAAATGAGTTATATTATATGACTCTCTGTACATAAATATTAGAGTTTATTTTAATTGCACATTTTTTGTACCTTAAAATCTTTTCTTGCTACACTTCTCATTGAAGTTTTTTTTAAATTAAGAGATAAAGGTCTTTTCTGCATAACTCCATTTCTTGCAACCTGATAATATTGTAGAATTTTATTACATTATACTAACTTGTTATAAGCTTCATGGTAGAGTTAGTTATATATTAGGCCTCATAAATACTGCAAGTAAGTTTTAGATCAGTACTTGAAATATAATTTCCCTAATTTCAAGGCTTTAAGTATAAAAAATTAGTTTCTCTGAGATGCATGCAAGTATCAGAATAAAAGAATTTTTAAAGCCAAATTTAAATCATAAAATCAGCTCAGTGATATCTTTGAAATATTTTCATCTTGTAGTAAAATTATCATTGAGCCGGAGAGATGCTTAGTGGTTAAGAGAACCTGCTGCTTTTGCAGAGGACTTGTTTTTTGTTTCCAGCATTCACATGGTGGCTTACAACCGCCTATAACTCCAGCTCCAGGAGATCCAGCACCCTCTTCTGATGTCCATAGAAACTAGGCACACTGTGGTACAAAGACATATATGCAGGCACTCATTAGTACTCAAAATAAAAGTAAGTAAACCTTCATAAAAAATAAAATCATTGTAATATCAAGGTATGCCAAGTGGTACATATTCATAAACATGTATAAGTAATAAATATTTTAAAACAATCTAAAATATAGCAAAATATATAACATCATCTGTCATCTAATTCAGAGAGTCTGGTGAACATTCTCATTTATATACCCTTCTCCTTCTTTGGTACATAAACATACACACACACACACACACACATCTGGGTATACTTTATGTATATTTGAGAAAAATCCATTCTGGAAGTGAGTGATACTGTTATTTTCTTGGCAAAGGACAAAAGCAACAAAAGTTGTAATCCTGTCTTTTATACTAAACTTTAAAATTTTGTTCCATTGCTTATGAAATCTAGAAGTCTTACTATTATTAATGATAATTATTTTATATACTTAAAGGTGAGCTAACCACACAAGTAATTAACCTTCATAAATATTCAGCCTAGTCCTAGTTGACCACAGAATACAGTAAATATATTAATTTTTAGCATAATATTTACTAAGTACATTTTATTTTTGTTCACAGTACCTGGTTATGGATTATTATGTTGGTGGGGATTTACTTACTCTGCTCAGCAAATTTGAAGATAGATTGCCTGAAGACATGGCTCGGTTTTACTTGGCTGAGATGGTGATAGCCATTGACTCAGTTCATCAGCTCCACTATGTACACAGGTAAGTTAGCCAATCTGTTATTCCATCTAGCTGCTATGATATTATATCTAGAAACAGCTTTGTTGCTGCCAAATTATTAATTATGGTCTTAGTTACACCTCATCTGCAAATGGTTTATTTTGAGGTTGTTTTGAGGTTTTGTGTTTTTACTGTTACTATTTACCTGCATTATTGAACTTATGTGTCTGCTTGTATGTCCATGTACATAGATTTTATCTATATATGTCCACTTCTAGTCAGTGTTTTTGTGGAAAGCTTTGAACATACGCATGACTGAATTTCCATATAATGTTCTTCCCAAAAGGAGTATGCAACAGTCAGTCT